>NC_079442.1:8072871-8282997 GCF_903798145.1 Danio aesculapii
GCTCTCTCTTCAACTTTCAGGTTTGAGGTGGGGGAAGAAATGGCAGAGGCAATTCAAATGTACCATCTCTAAATTAAAAAAGGCCACTTACGCGGCATCTGTGTGTAAAGATTATTACCTTATTTTTATTTTATTCTTATTATTTATTTATTCATTCATTCATTCGTCATTCATTTTCTTTTTGGCTTAGTCCCTTTATTAGTCTGTAATTGCCACAGCAGAATGAACCGTCAACTTATCCAGCATATGTTTTACGCAGAGGATGCCAGGAGGGCCAGCTGGGGCTTCGGGACGGAGTGAAAGGAGAGGCAGGACTTTGCCCCGAGTCTGGGAAAGATGGCTTGCCGTCATTACACTAGTTTTCCGATGGCACACGAGTTACATGCGCCAAACACATGAACAAATAAATTAATAAATAAGGGAAAGAAAACATCTAGCCTTATAGGCTGAGTTCTTTTTGATTATAATCGCCGTTAAGTTTCCGTTTTAAATGTAAGGCTGTTGCAAAAAATAATAAAATTGCTTAAAATAATACAATTTTAATTTATAAGTGACTTTGCTGCGTCCCCCTTGATGTTTCAATAACGCATAATAGTCTATACACCATATTAAAGACACTTAAATAGACATGATTTCGGCCTCACTGATGCCCATTAACTCCTGACAGACAAGCTTTTGGTTATGAGAAGGGGGAAGGGGTCTCCACTATTAAGTGTTTTTCACAAACATGAATACACAAAATCCAAAACTCCTATAGGACGGATGGCGTAACAAAACCTATGCGTTTAAAAACGAAACCGCATTAAATATGGGGCCTTATGAAAATGAATGTTTCTATCTTTTGAACGGTGACGGCATAATATCATGGAATTACTTTCAATAGCAAAATAAAAAACATCTCAAGGAAGAACGGACAAAAGAAAGTCTCACTTCTATCACTCTTTAAAAGTTTTGGTTTGGTTCATTGTAAATGCTCAGTCTCGTTATGAACTGATCTTCATTTCTCTGTGTTGGTGGAATAAAGCAGGCGAGTCAGCCACACCAATTTATGAGCAGACAGAGCAGGATTCTCATGATGACCACCAGCGCAATTCCGCTCTTTGTTATGAGCCGTAGTTTCAGTGTAAACTTAGTAAAGGTGAGTTTCTTTGGCGATGATGTGTACAGTGTTAGATTTTATATTTAGCGGACATTTGCGCTGAACACGCGGTGAATGCAACGCATCGAGATTCGGGCACCTTCTCCGAAAACACTCGATTGATCTCAGCTGGCGGATCAACATTTACCTCATGTTATGATCGCTGTCATCTGCGCCATTATTATTATTATAACTTTAGGGGAGGTTTGCAAACCTGTGCACTTTTCACTCTTCAGCCGTTTGTATTTCCTGCAGTAACAAAAGCTCCCTGTTCATTATATTCAGACACACAAATGCTCCCAAATATATTATGAGGGCGCATAGATTAAATTTCGGGCGCTCATGCGACCAAAATGGTTGCAATTTCGAGCCCTGTAGTATAAGGACATGTATTCAGACCACAACTGAACGTTTGAAGAAAATTGAATGCCTTATTATTTAGAATTAGCTATTATTGATGTAAATGCAGCCGTTCAAGGCGCATAATTGATTTATTACGGTACTGACGGTATTAGAAAATCCATGTCGTGGCGCAATGTCACACCGGTGATGACTATGACACCGGTGTACCGCCCACCCCTACTACCTGTTATTTAAAATATCTATATTACGCTCCAAGCATTCGCCAAAAAGAAAATATTTCTAAGTAAAAACACAAAACATAGCTGAATAGAGTGTTGCCTGCTTTAGAGGATGGGTTAGTAATTATATTATAACTGGTTATGTTCAGGTCAATGAAATAATACCTTTAATAAATAAAATATGTTCGTAAGAACGTGGTGGGCCAGTGATTCCGTCGCTGTCATCAGTGGTTTAATGAGCTCAGGAGAATTCTGCTTTGCATTTTTCTATGCATTACTAACATCACTAAACCAGACATTTGTTTTATAAGTTAACCAAATATTCGCAGAGATTCAGCAGTTTTTTTTTCTGACGCGTTTGCCAGTCATGCCAGTCAGTGAAAAAAAAGTAACCGTGGCCCTGTTTGCAGGTATTAATATTCGTTTTTTCGTCAATCTGATGCAATTTTTATTATTTATACAGGACGTTAAAATGCAATTAAAAGTTTCAAATCAATTAAACTCAATTTATAAAAAGGCTAGCCTATTTTATGCATTAAATATAACTAATTTCCTTTATTTCTGATTAGACCATGCTTTTTAGACTATTTTACAATTGTAATATGTGCATATGCTTTTTTTTTAAAATAACATTCGTTTAACAAATATTTTAGCACATCGAAAGTAATTAAGTGACCTGTTTTTTTTTTTTTATTAAAACCTTTATGCAAAAGGATCAGAGGATAAATTATCGTAGGATAAACGTATCTTATGGAAAAACACCAATTGACGGGCTCTGCTTTCGGTTTTAAAAGAATCAAGCAGCTTTAAAAAATATAATTTGCTGAAGAGAAATGACAGGAAAAAAAGAAAGAAAAAGATAAAATATTTAGGGACTGTTAAACGAACATTTTTCTTTAATATATTCTTTCGACTCCGAAACATCAGCTAAGAAAGATTATGATGAATGACGGAGTTTCTCTATTGCCTGCTTCAGCAGTTGTCCCGGTCCCGCTGGTTATGAACGAGGAGGCGGAGAGAATGCGCTGTTTAGTTTCGGCTTGATATATTTAAATAGAAACTAACACCGAACTGCTTTTAACGCTCAAAAAGTTAAACTAAAATGCACAATTCTTGTTGGTTGCACCCGCGGGATGCACAATGAACCAAACGCGGCATTATTTTAATTCTATATTCGTGAAGAATGAGCCATGAGATTGAGATTTTTGAAGGTGCTCTAGCGGCGAAGTTCCTGGCAGAGTAGCGAGTGAAAAAATGTGCATAAAGAAATTGGACAAGAGGAATAACATTTTAAATTATATAACAAGCATCGTATTCTTTCTAATCCTCGCCCAGTTTTAATACAAGTTGTGTTTTTTTAATATTTGTGGCTGGGAAGTTTATTAAGAATATATTTATAATTATATATAATTAAATAAATACATAATTATATATATATATATATAGAGAGAGAGAGAGAGAGAGAGAGAGAGCTGCTGTAAAGGCTATTTCTTTCCGTTCGCATCCCGTCCCTTTGCGCCCCCTGGCGGCTTTTTCACAAACTGCGGTCTTACACTAAAAACAGAGCAGCATTTATTTCAAACGGCGGCGGTATAAGCCACGGCGGTAATAGCCACTTTGAACTCTCACCTACTGTATATATATATATATACACACACACAAGAGGGACATTCTAAAAGGTTGGCACAGGGTAATTACAGGCAGTAATGAATGAAGGGTGACGAGGGGGCGAGAAACCACATCACCACACCAGGGACATACAATCATATTCTCTGTACACACACACAATGTATACAATGCACAATTAAAGGTGCACTTAGTTATTTTTCCTCATTAAAAACAAAACCACCCCCTCATTAACTATTCACCCCCTTATCAATTAAAGTTTAGTTCCTTATTAAATGTCTATTTAAACTGTATATAAGGATACAAGTAATCGTAAATTTTAACAACCATTACAAAACCTTGACTGCTGATGTGCAGGTGTGTTTTTATCTCTCACCATGTTTTCGACAGTGCGGAGATACTTGGCACACTGTTGATGCCCGTTGTATTCAGCTAGATCCGCTGCTGAGAATCCATCCTGATCCCGTATGCCAAGATCTACTCCATTTACCACGAGAATTTGACAGCACTGCAAAGAGAAACAGAAATTACCTCACTGATTATCTTTGTTTGTTTTGCTAAATATATTTAATCTTTCTACACTGCTGGGTTCCACACAATCGATTTGTGTTGGGACAACATGAAGGAATTAGGTTAACATATTCGTTTTAACAAATTTAAGTGGATTGAACATAAAACAATCAAGCTGTTTTCCAAAATTTCAAGAAACTGATGTTCATGATGTCAATTTATATAAGTAGTTTAAACAGACAGGAATCATCATTTGAGTGTATGAAATCTGTGCGTATTGCTTTGTCAGGGTGTTTTTTATGTGTTTCAATACATGCATAATGTATTATGCATGTATTGAAACACATAAAAAGTTTAGGCAGTTTAGGCAGTGGGCTGTAGCCCACCTTTCAATATGTTGCATCATCTAATAAATAATCCTAACAAGTATGCGTTATAAGGCATGCTATTACACTGTAAAAAGCGATTATTTACTTAATTTAAAAAAAGTGAGTAAACCTAATGCCTAAAATATGCTGCATGTAAGTTTTTGTCTCTTATAATGCATAAAAATACCTTAATATGTGTCCAGATGAAACATGCTAAGTGAACATTTAAATCTAAATCTAAAAAACAATGCTAAAGTCAGATATTCTGCTTTGAAAATGTGAGTTACGTGCCGGAACGTCTGTCTTGTTTGGGTCATTTTAACCCACCCACTGCCACTTTAGCCAATTATATTTCAGCACCCCTGGTAGTCTTGATGAAAAAATGCATATTTAATTCATTCAGTCAGAAAGGCTCTCAAACTATTCATCCGTGACCGAAAATGCGACCTCTGGTGGACAGTAGCAGCCTCTGAAATGAGACACAGATTCCGCAGTTCCACATGAGGTGGTTATTAATTAGCAAATAATATTAATATTATGAATGTAAACATTAGCCATTGTAACCATGTGTTCTATCAACATGCTTTGAAAAGATTTGCAGTGATAAGCAATTTGGCTGTTTCCACCAGACAACACCACAGAAATTTAAATACAGCCATTCAGAAGCACAGAATAGTGCACTTACTGCACTCTAGCCAAAATGGTAAGGTTTATAATCTAATTAATACATATTAAACCTCTTTAACAGTATTAAATGTACATGCTGAATCACTGATTTGTGTTGGTTTGCACTGAGTCAAAGTTCTGAAGTTCAATTTCAAATGTTTTTTTATTTTTATTTTCAAGATCTAAGGTAAAGTATAATGTGAATGGGATGCTGACAAGGAAGGTGCGGATACAAATGCAGGTTTATTGAGAATGGTCAGGCAAGCAACGGTCAAAATCAGGAACAAAGAGATGTATACTGGCAAGTCCAGAGTTGTAGTCAAATACACAGGCGATTGGTCAGTTTAGGCAGGCGGCAAACAACATAAACAAACAAACAAGGCAAGGGTTAAAAACACAGCAAACCAAGGCAAAGAAAGTGCGTCGTAATATTCATAAAACTGTTTAAAAGATAGATGTGTGTGGGTGCGCTGTTTAAATAGTCCTTGAAATCAGTTCATGAACAGCTTCCAGCCATGAGTGTGTGTAATCAACCCAATGAGAAACAGGTGCGTGTGAGAGGTGCATGACTGTAACTTGTAGTCTATATACCAGCAGATTTGTAGTCCTTTAGCGAGCTGTGTGTTTACTAATGATCTGCCAGGATTAACTGGTGATTGTGACAAAATCTGCGGGTGCTTTCAGTAGTATGGCATTAAATTTCATGTAAAATGTAATGTCATTCAAACTGACATTATTAGCATTTAACACTGACTAAAGCATTTGTGGTGCAGCTGAGGTGATCATTGTCAGTTTTCTGTTGTTCAGCTGCAAGAAATAGAAGCCATTTCTAATATATAATTTCAGATGTTGGTTAGAACAAAAACTCCTTTTTAATATTCCTTCTATCGTGTGCCGTTGCTTTTATTTAGAACACGGTTTAAATCAGCCTTTAGGCTCAATAGTCACGCACAGTTACGTCAATCTGGCAACCAGCAATTGCATGTGTTTTGAACCAGAATTGCAATACCTAGTTCAACCACTGGGTGTCAAACGTACATACTGCACCTTTAAAAGAAACAAGTTGATTTTACTTTTAAAAAGTCAGTAAACCCATTGATTTAACTGTTATAATTATGCACACAGTTTTTTACTTAATAATTATAAGACAAGTTTGCTCCTCTTTTTTAAGTAAAGTCAACTAATCACTTTTTACAGTGTAGATTATTTAAATTTTCATTATTATCAGTAAAATGATTATTCTTTTGCACATTTCCATACAATTTTTGACTTATAACCACTTCTTATTTTATGGCTGTTTAAAACACCAATAACATTCGTTACTTCACTTAAAATCGACAAAGCACTTATTAATATATATTATGTTTAATAAATATGAATGGGGAACAACAACGCTATATCACGGCAATTCGTAACTTTTTAATTTAGCGGCTAATTCGTATGAATTCGTAATTAGTACAGTTCTGTATGATTTGCTTATCCCCAATGACGGTTGAGTTTAGTGATGGGGTTAGGTGCCACGCCTTTTTTTTTAAAATTGTACATCTTCGTATGACTGAACTCGTAAAAATTCATGCGAATTAGCCACTAAAATGATCAAACTTAAAATAGTTATGCTTCCTTATGAGATAAGGCTGGGAACACATTAATATAAAGCCAATATGCAAATTAACAAGCAGCCAGCTAAATATGAGGCTATTTAGCTAAAATTAGCTACTAGCAATTACAAAATGGTTACCAAATTATAATTTATGAGCTCATATTAAACCTGTTTAGATGTTTTAAAAGAAAGAAACTATGATATATTATGATCCATCATAACGTAGGTGTATAAAATTATGGTAAGTATTATTACTGTTGTTATTTTTATGCATGATGTGATATAATACATTATAATGGTGTTATGCCTGATATGCAGTTGAAGTCAGAATTATTAGCCCCTCTTTGAGTTTTTTTTTTCTTTTTTTGATATTTCCCAAATGATGTTTAACAGAGCAAGGACATTTTCACAGTATTTCTGATAATATTTTTTCTTTTGGAGAAAGTCTTATTTGTTTTATTTTGGCTTGAATAAAAGCAGTTTTTAATTTTTTTAAAGCCATTTAAAGGACAAAATTATTAGCCCCTTTAAGCTATATATTTTTTCGCTAGTCTACAGAGCAAACCATCGTTATACAATAACTTGCCTAATTACCCTAACCTGCCTAGTTAACCTAATTAACCTAGTTAAGTCTTTAAATGTCACTTTAAGCTGTATAGAAGTGTCTTGAAAAATATCCAGTCAAATATTATTTATTGTCATCATGGCAAAGATAAAATAAATCAGGTATTAGAAATGATTTATTAAATCTATAATGTTTAGAAATGTGTTGAAAAAATATTCTCACTGTTAAACAGAAATTGGGAGGAAAAAACAAACAGGAGGGCTAATAATTTAGGGGGGGCTAATAATTTTGACTTCAACTGTATAATACTTTATGAATGCATTTAGTTGCTGTAATTAATCATAAAATCTGCTGAAATAAGGGATTACTGTTCATTTTAGGTAATTTAGTTATAGTTACTAGTAATGTACTTGCCTTAAATAATGAAATAAATGCAACACTTCAAAAAATATATAAACCAATTCAAGAAGGAGTAAAGTAATTATATTTTTGGTTATGCAAAAATATTTACCCTAATAATAATATTTAATTAAATGATATCTTTTTTCAAGATAAATGAATATGACTATGAAACAATTAAGTCAGAAAGGTGGTATAAATTATGGTATAAACTCAGAGAAGCAGAGTCATTTCATTTATTGACTAAAGTAAGTCTGTCAGTGACGATATATTACAAGTAAGAAATCTTCTGTCACTGCTTTGCAACATATCCTTTTTTGAAATACATTTAGTTTTCCTTCTTTTTTATAAATAATTGTATTTCACTAAAGAATTCTGCGTTTGTTATTAAAATGCTTTAGTAAAAAGTGAGAGATAAAGAACGATATCCAAGCAATAGTCCTCACCTCCGGTTTTTAGCAACAGAATTGTGCACATTATTAAAATGAATGCAGTAAAAGGTTTGTTGTTAATAACAGCTGTCATGCGTTTAGCCCTCAGGTGGAGAACAAGAGACAATACACTCTGACAGTCGCTGTGTCTCGCTCTTTCTGTCAGCAGCGACTCAGACGGATAATGTTACAAGCCAATAAAGTGCCGTGGAAAGTTCTAAACTTTCTGTAACTGGCATTGTGGCCATTGGTGGCTACACGGTTGTTTTTTTGTTGGGGTGCTGAGGGGGGCTTAACACTTTTGAGGGGATGCTAAAAATATATAATTGAAGTCAGAATTATTAGCCCCCCTGTTTATTTTTTTCCCCAATTTCTGTTTAATAGAGAGAGGATTTTTTTAAACACATTTCTAAACATAATAGTTTTAATAACTCATTTCTAATAACTGTTTTTAAGCTATTTTATTTTATCTTTGCCATGATGACAGTAAATAATATTTGACTAGATATTTTTCAAGACACTTCTGTACAGCTTAAAGTGACATTTAAAGGCTTAACTAGATTAATCAGGTTTACTAGGTAGGTTAGGGTAATTAGGCAAGTTATTGTATAACGATGGTTTGTTCTGTAGACTAGCGGAAAAAAATATAGCTTAAAAGGGCTAATAATTTTATTCTAAATATTTTATTTTATTCTGCCTTTTATTCTAGCCAAAATAAAACAAATAAGACTTTCTCCAGAAGAAAAAATATTATCAGATATACTGTGAAAATCATTTGGGAAATATTGAAAAAAGAAAAAAAAAAATCAAAGGGGGGCTAATAATTCTGACTGAAACTGTATATAATCTAAATCTGAATAATGTGCACATTTGGTCACCTTGTGGTTTTTAATAAACACAACTTTCCAAATTGCATGTTTAACATTTTTTTTCTGCTGTGCTAAACTTCTCATATGCCACTATTATGGTAATATAGGCCAACATTCTTACAAATTCATCCAATTTATGAATGTACATAAAGACAGTAAGGATTATTTTCTTGTATCTTTCCTTTTCTTTCTTTCTTTCTTTCTTTCTTTCTTTCTTTCTTTCTTTCTTTCTTTCTTTCTTTCTTTCTTTCTTTCTTTCTTTCTTTCTTTCTTTCTTTCTTTCTAATTGAATTTTTTATAGATTTGTTTTACTTTATTATGAAAGAAGAATTGATACTGACAGGAAGTGATGTTAGAGATAGAGAGAGGGAGCTGGCATCAGAAAAGGTAAATGTAGGATGGTACTTAATTGAGTTTAAAATAAAATAAAATAAAATAAAATAAAATAAAATAAAATAAAATAAAATAAAATAAAATAAAATAAAATAAAATAAAATTAAATTACATTAAATTAAATTAAATTAAATTAAATTAAATGTATGTGTTTACAAATATCAGAAAGATGTGGTGAAAAAAGTTTATCAAGCAGTAATAAGGTTAATAATAATAAAAATAAAACAGTTTGGTAATCTTTAAATGCTTTTTAGGTTGTTTTTAAAGGGGACCAATTATGTCCCTTTTTACAAGATGTCAAATAAGTCTCTGATGTCCTTGAAGTTTGGATGTGAAGTTTCAGCTCAAAATAGCCCACAAATAATGTTTTATAACTCTCTGAAACTGCACCTTTTAGGCTTTGATCCAAATTGTGCCATTTTGGTGACTGCCGCATTAAATTAAAATGAGATTGCGCTCCCAGCCCTCTTTTTAAAAGTTCAAGAAACCTTTGAGTACTTTTTTTGAGATTTTTCAAATTTGTGCGTGTTGAGCATCAGTTAAGACAACGTTAGCATCTGATAGCTTTAATTGTGGGTAAAACTAGATAATTTTTAGCTTTCGTCAGCTAATTTCATCTTCCGGGTTTAAAATAATTTTTTGGGCGAGATCAAAATCGCTGACGTAGCACGATTCTCCTAGTGGAGTGATGCCGCGTTGGTTTCTCATTATTATTCATAGCTGAGTTTTCTTATCCTATGAGAAGACCTTGCTTCTTAATAATTCATGATTGCGCATGCTTTCCGAAGGCAAGGCAGACCTGCCAAGCGCTGAGATCGCGTCCACGCACACCACACAGTATTTAGCCATTTGTTTCCATGAGCCACGGGTTTGTTGCATGTGTTTCCAGACAATGCTGTCAGGGCTGATTCACGAAAGCTGTTGGTTTGCAGCAAGCATTTTTGTTGGGAGAGCTGTACGAGAATTGGAGAATGGCAGACTTTGTCTTTTATCAGTTGAGTTAGTTACCATTCAGACACATCGCCTATCTCCCTGCTGCTGTGTTTGCACATGTTTAAAATCCTTCAGATTACCAGCAGGACTAATGGTTGAAATAGCCCGGGGACAAGACCTGCTGCACTGCTATCCACTGTGTCTGCATTCAGACCCGAGGATTCAGGAAGAGAGTAGTCCTCCTCATTTATAGAGTTTAAATAAACATGATTATCCTAATAATTATATAACAAATTGTGGTTACGTGTATATGAAATTACAAATAACAAATGTAGCAGGACATTAAATTACTTACTGTTTTTTTCTTTGCATTTCAACCTTGTAAACTATATTATCATGGGTCTGTGTCTCATTTTGTGAGCCAACTGAAATCAGTTGTTTGCTCCCCTCTTTTTCCCCTGCTTAGCCGGTCACGCCCACTCTACACGCCCACACCCCTTCAGCTGTCAGTTTTGACAACTAACGTAATGGTGAGCAGGAGGAGTCTGTTAGACTGTAATAACTCTTCCCACACCCTTTTTTTCTAATCTGTCTAAATGAAATGCCTACTTTACTACATCCAAACAGCTCGCAGTAGAAAAAACAAGCCACACCCACTGTTTTCTCATTTAAAATTCAGTTTCTCAAGGAACTGCATCATAATATTACAAGCTTCCATGCAAACTTTAAATCCATAATGTTATTTCCCAGCAAATCTTTATAGACGTCGTAGCTATATACCCTACAATGGCGTTTCCAATAGATCCAAGAAACATTACAGAGTTGTTTTCATGGTAAGTTTTTCGTTTCATACATACCTCTAGCTCTCCGTTCTCAGCTGCGTCATGAAGAGGCGTCCCGCCCCAGCTGTCTGTCATTATTTCCCCGCCGTGCAGAAGAAGCCAGCTGAGAACCTTGGCATGACCGCGGCTGGCGGCAAAGTGCATGGCAGTGGCCCCATCATTGTCTCTGTCAGACAGGCTGATCTCCGTGAAACTCATCTGCGGAAGACAAACAAAAAAAAATTACATCAAAAAAGGAAAATAAATTAGTCACATTTTGTTGATTCTAAATTATTAGCCCCCCGTATATTTTCTCTCTAATTTCTGTTAAACAGAGAGATTTTTTTCAACACATTTCTAAGCGTAATAGTTATAATAATTAATTTCTAATAACTGGTTTCTTTTATCTTTGCCATGATGACAGTACATAATATTTTAATACACTGTAAAAAGTAATTTGTTAGGTTTTCTTAATTGAATTATGGAAACTCATTGACTTAATTTAATTAAGTAATCGTAACTTTATCGCATTAAGTATCGCATTTACTAATGTAGAAAAAGTCATTCTTACTTATACTGAGTCACATTTACTTAGGTCAATTAAGTCAACTTAACTTTATATCATTTACTAATGTAGTAAAAGTAATTCTTGCTCATATTGAGTCACATTTACTAAGGTCAATTAAGTTATGTTAACTCACCTGATACTGTACTACGAGGAATGATGCTAGTAAAGATTACTTAAACAACAGTGTTAATTATGTGTAATTAAACTTTATGGTAACTAGTAAAAACCACAGGTGTTGGTGGATATTTTAGCTAAAATTGTAATTTAAAGGTTTAACTAGGTTAATTAGGCAGGTTAGGGTAATAAGGCAAATCAGTGTATTACAATGGCTTTTTCTGTAGACAATTGAAAAAATATATTGCTTAAGGGGGCTAATAATATTGACCTTAAAATGGTTTTACAAAACTTTAAACTGCTTTTAGCCAAAACAAAACAAACAAGACTTTCTCCAGAAGAAAAAATACTATCAGAAATACTGTGAAAAATTCCTTGCTCTGTTAAACATCGTTTGAGAAATATTTGAAAAATAAAAAAAAATCACTAACAATTCTGTCGACTGTATTTATATAGTGCTTTATAATATGCAAAGCTTTTCAAAGAACATTCTGAACATTGATAAATCAGAAAAATAAAAGTTAAAATTCATTAATTGTTGACCTAATTCAATCTGATTAATAATCAGCTTACCTCAACATTTCCATATTTGTTAATAAATTAATCACACCTGTTTCTAATCAGTTAATTGTGAGAAATAAGTCTTGTTTATGTGATCAATTTCGAGTGAGCAAAAATAATTTTCTATTATAATTAACATTGTACTGATGAACTTCACAAAAGGAACGTCACAACATATTTGAAATTAGATGCTTTAAGTAATTAGACATTGACTCCTTGATTTGTGATTCTGCAAATGTATAATTGAACACAATTAAGCAAATACCACAAAATTCAGTGGAGCTTTGATACTAATTTCAAGCTGATTTTACCAGCCAGATCTCACGAGGGAAACTAAAGTATTTTATGTTTTGTCCGTTTATTGACTAATTCATACAAGTTTAGTCATTTGCAAATGTATGATTTTAAAAAGGAGGCATGGCGCCCAACCCTAAACTCAACCGTCATTGGGGATAAGCAAATCATACTAAATTTTATGAATGAGATCGTACGAATTTTGAACTAAAAACTAAATCAAAAAGTTACGAATTGCCGTGTGATCATGTTGAATCCCAGCCTTAGTAATAGTTTATGGCATCCATCAACTGGTCAAAGGAACACTCAGTTTTTTTTTTTTTTGAAATAGGCTTATTTTAGTCCGCTAGATTTATACAAGAATCTTAAATTGACATTATTAAGGTTTATAGATCAGGTTTTTAACTACAAAAATAAATAAATAAATAAATACAGCTCAGTTTTAATTAGCAGCTCAAATTGGGCAATTGCAATTTGGTTGACTTGGTATTCATATGTCCACAAATGTATATCAAGTGTATTTTCACTATTTAGCAGACCACTTGGACAAAATGCAAATAAATAGATTTTTTTGCTTTGAATTTATTGAAATTTTATTGCTTTTTATTGCTGATAAAGTCATTTAAGAGCTAGATTTTAAAAGAATGCTCCAATATTCAGAGTAAACATCATTTTACAGCTCCCCTAGAGTTAAAAAGTTGAGTCATTTTACCGTCTTTTCATCCATTTAGCCGATCTCTGGGTCTAGCGGAAGCGTTTTAAGCTTAGCTTAGCATAAATCATTAAATTGGATTAGACCATTAGCATGGAATTATCAAAACTCTGTCTTGAAATTTACAAGTGAGATGCTAATGCATCTTCCTCCACAGTCCAAAGACATGCGCTATAGGTGAATTGGATGAACTAAATTGGTTGTAGTGTGTCTGTGAATGTAAAAGTGTATGGGTGTCACATATACTAAGCTCTCAGTGTTTAATTATTACTCTAAAGGAGTTTCTCCTAATTTTTGGGGTCAAAAATATTGTCAATGTATAAAAGTGGTTTACAAGATTTTACAAAAAACACACGAAAACCATTAGCAATGTTGTCCCTAATCCCCTGAGATAATAAAAGAAATGAAAATAAAAGCTGTTTTCAGCTCACCAGCCAGACAATGACAGTGTTGTGTCCCATCTGGGCAGCAGCGTGCAGTGGTGTCATCCCATCATTGGCTCTGATACTTGGCTCCGCCCCGCAGTCCTTCACCAGGTACTGGACAACTTCCAGGTGGCCCTCCTGACATGCAAGGTATAGTGGTGTGGCACCATTCTTGGTTTGAAAATTGACAACTCTGAAAACACAAAAACCAAGGAAATTATGTCAAATAAAAAAGGGGGGAAATGAATCAAATGTTTAATGTTGTAAATATTACTTCTGCATGTATAAATAGCACTCACTGTAATGCCCATCATACACAGGGCAACTTTTTGAGCAGCAACAACTTTGGGAAATGATGCCATAAATGGGCAACCAGGTCAGCCATGGGGTAACTAATTAGGACAATAGGTTAAAGATACAATATTCTTGCCCATTCTTTATAGGAAAGAAACCAAACAACATCTCTTGCCTGGCAACATTGCTCAAAAAGTTGAAATCAGCATTATAAGATTCTTGCTGCCTTCAATTTTCCAGTTGAATCAAATCAACCTTTCTAGTCATCTCAGCTTACATCAATCAAACTGAGTGAAAATATTAAGTTGAACTTTGAACTTCAGATATTTAGTTGAAATCTGATTAACTTATAAGAATAAGTAAAATCAACATAAAAAATTTGTTGTCTTGACATTTTCAGGACGGTGACGAGTCTGCTTACAGACAGAAGGTTAAGGAGTTGGCTGTCTGGTGTAGCCACAACAACCTGAAGCTCAACACGCTCAAAACAGTGGAGATGATAGTGGACTTCAGGAGAAACCTCCCTGCTCTCCCCCCACTGAGCGTCATGGACAGCATTGTGGCAGCAGTGGAGTCATTCAGGTTCCACCATCTCTCAGGACCTGAAGTGGGACACTCACATTGACTCCATTGTCAAAAAAGCTCAACAGAGGCTGTACTTTCTTCGTCAGCTGAGGAAGTTTAACCTCCCAAAGGAGCTGCTGAAACAGTTCTACACCTCCATCATTAAATCAGTCATCTGCACATCAATAACTGTCTGGTTTAGCTCAGCTACTAAATACGATCTCCAAAGTCTACGTCGAATAGTTCGGACTGCTGAGCGAATCACTGGTACAACCCTTCCTACTCCCCAAGAACTGTACTTATCCAGAGCGAGCAGAAGGGCTGCCAAAATCACTCTGGACCCCTCACACCCAGCACTGTTGCACTGTAGAAGCTCTGTCACGAAAACAAATTCCTCGTATGTGTGAACATACCTGGCAATAAAGCTCTTTCTGATTCTGATTCTGATTCTGATTTTGTCATTACATATTTTACGCTGCAGTGACATAAACACCTCTTCTGTGAGTAAAAGCTTGGAATGGCAACAAAAACCAAACCTAAAACTATGGTTTTATGGAACTTTATAAAATACTTTAATTTGCCGTATTTAGGCACAATTTTTTATATTGAGACTTATAATTTACAGTGAGGGAAATAAGTATTGTACACGCCTTGTTTTTTTGCTGACAATAATATTTCTTAAGGAGCTTTTGACATGGAGTTGAACCAGATTTTGGTAAAAAATAAAATAAAATACAAGGAGACAAATAAAACAAAACCAAAAAAGTTTGAAAAATGAGTTATGTGTAATAACAATATAACGACACAAGAAGAAAGTACTGAACTACTGAAACATATTTAATACTTATATATAAAGGCTTTGTGGGGGGGATTGCAGCTTAAAGACGATTCTCATATGGAGAATGAAGTCACATGCATTGCTCAGGTGTGAGTTTTTCCACAGACTTCAACAGAGTGTAAACATCTTGATGGTTCTCGTCAAATCTGAGCTTTAATTTGTATTTTCTATTGGATTTAAGTCAGGTGATTGGCTGGGCCATTCTACAGCTTGCTTTTCTTTCTCTGAAAGTGCTCTGAGTTTCCTTGGCTGTGTTTTGGACCATTATCTTGCTGAAATGTCCACCTTGGTTTCATCTTCATCATGTAGCACCGAATATTAATTTACACTGATGAAGGGCAGAGGGTTGCTGAATAACTACTGAGAGATTTCAGCTGCTGTCTGGGCTTTCACTGTCTTTCTACACGTCCTTCTCCTTCTAATGCCTGCTACACCATATTACACCTAACCTTATTTGTAAAGTCATTAGTTTTGTTTTCTTTCCATATATGGATTGCTTTGGTTGTTCTGATTATGATTATGTTAAAATGTAACATATTCTAATTACGAGTACTAACATTTTGTAATCTGAATTCATAATGTAATTGACAAGTAATAAGTTACTACCAAGCAATAATACTAGGATACTTCATTATTGTAAGTGTTGCTAAAGGGTTGTTAGTGCATTGTGTCTGTGGTAGCTTGAGTGTTCTGCTGATTTCCGGTTAAAGTAAAAATAAATAACTATTAAGTCTATGCCCGTATTCACAAAACATCTAAAAGTAGCTAGGCTAAAAGTAGCTCTTAGCTTGCCGATTTAGATGAAAATCTTAAAAATAATGAATGTGTCAGTCCTAAATTACAGTTTCAAGATGTGTCAGTATCAAGATACGTATCGAGTCGTGACTTGAGTGTATCGTTACACCCCTACTTAGAAGTGTAACAAGCTGCATAATCTGAGGTGTTGCTTGTTTCCACATCATTAGGTTATATCCATTAGATTTATCTCAGTTGTTTGTTGAAGGGAGATATGCTATCACTATTCCCAAATGCAATTAGACTTAAGGTTTCTCCCATTACAGATGATACATCTGGAGGAAAGTCTTTTGACTTGACCCAGCAAGCAACTACCCATATAACCCCTAATTTCAAATCCTAACCAATTCTCTATTCAATTCTTTAGCACTATATGCCAATTTCAGTATGAAACTTAAAACTTTTGAAACATAAATATGAATGAATGAATTAATTAATTAACTAATGCACACATACAGTTGAATGTAAAATTATTAGCCTTCTTGTGAAATTTACATTCTTTAAAAATAATCCCAAGTGCTGTTTAAAGGAAAGACAATGTTTTAATCGACATTTTAAAACATAATATTTTTAATTACAGATTTCTAGAAAACTAATTTCTTCTGCCATGATGAGATCACATAATATTTTACCATAGCTATTTAGCAAGATACTAGTATTCAGCTTAAAGTGACATTTAAGGCTTAACTGGGTTAATTAGGTTAACTATAAGCAAGATAGATTAATTAGACAAGTCATTGACTACAGTGGTTTGTTCTGTAGCCAATCAAATAAATATATATCTTAAGAGGGTGAATAATATTTACCTTAAAATTATTATTTTATTTATTAAAAATTTGTTCACTAGAGTGAATCTAATTAATGTTAGCTCCACATCTAACTATCAGGCACCTGTAGAGTTTATGCGTTCGAGTAAAACATATACAAATAAAATGTACCGGGTGCTTTTTAAAATGAATGACGATGAATGAAAGTCAAACCGGTGAGCCGTCTGACAAAAAAGTGCCCTTCTGAATCAAATCAGCAGTATGCCCATCTGGATCTTTCTTTACTTCGAAGACACTATTGACTACGCTTACACGGACATCTGTAATCTAGTTATTTTCCTTAATAGACAATAATATAATTAAGGTGTTTACATGCTTTTATGTACGAGTTTCCTATAATTTTGGGTGACTCTAACTGCAGTTCGGAATTTTCACATTCACTTATGAACATTTCATTCATGCCCCTGTAACAAACTGGGGTGTTAGACGCAAATAAGGAGTAAGGACTGGTGAGGGTGTTGTGGAATTCAATAACGCACGCCAAATGAAAAGAAAAAAATTGCGCATTTCGCGATGTGTGTGTGTGTGTGTGTGTGTGTGTGTGTGTGTGTGTGTGTGTGTGTGCGGTCCTTTACTGACAGCCGCGTGTGCGGATCTTGTCAGAATATATGGCGAAAAGTCCTACATGACGGTAATAGTTTGATTGCGGTGTTTACTTCAACATTGCCACTAATATATGCATACTAAACATCTTAATTCCATTTCTGTTTAGTTCAGTTATGACTGTAGTCGGATTAAGGTAATCAAAAATTGCTGTTTCCAGCTTATGTAGGCCTACAGTTCAAAATTCATGTTTAACTGATTAAACAGTTAGTAAACAAGTACATCTTATTGAACATAACTATTATAGTAGAACAGTTTTTCAAGCAGTTTGTGATGCGTTTTGAAAACAGGAGATGAGCCCCTGCTCTAATGCGCTACCTGGCTTGAGAAACCCGTTCTCAAAGACTTACTTTTAGTCATTATTTGGGTAGCACACATATTCTGAATGCCTTCGGCAGAATTCAAATGAGCCATTTTAATCTAGATTAATCGAGATTAATTAAAAAATTAATCCATGCCCACCTATATTATATATACATATAGAAAATACTGAGAAAATGTCCTCTGTAAAACTTTGCTTGTATGGCAAAACTTTAAAATATTGTATTGTATTTGTTCCAGACACCAGGTCCAATAGTACAAAGACAGACAAAACAATGCAAACCACACAATATACTGTAGATGGTTTGTTGCAATCGGTTTCCTCAAATGGTTTAAGTTGCCTTAACTTATTGGGTTTTACAGTACTCAATTGGTTTGAGTTCTTTTCATTTATTGGATTTTACTGTGCTCAAATTGCTTTGTTTACTCAAATGGAATAAGTTCACAGTACTCATTAGGATTAGTTTTTGAACTTAAATGGTTTGTTGCAATCGGTTTCCTCAAATGGTTTGAGTTACCTTAACTTATTGGGTTTTACAGTGTATATATACAAACAAAAACAACTTTATTAGGAAGTCCCAGAAACACAGCTGACAAAATGAAACACTAGTCCAGAGTTTGCCCTTTCATGCAGCAGTGATATGTCTGTCCTAGAACCTTCTGCAAAGTCACAGCAGGAGCTCTAGGAGAGCACAGGAGTCTCCCTATAAATACCGTAAAGCTCAGCTTAATTTGGACACAGACTGACAAGGCATCAATGAGTGTCTTAAGAGGATCAGTCCTGCTACTCGCTGTATTTTCTCTCTCTCTCTCTCTATTCACTGCCTCTGTTCAGGAGAAATACTATGTGGAGCGTTACAGTTTCTCTACTTAGATTTTCATGTTTCATTTCAATTCAAGTTTATTTGTATAGAGATTTTCACAACAATTATCATTTCAAAACAGCTTTACAAATAGGGAGGCCCAGCAGTGCTAGTTAGAAATAAAATGAAGAGTCGAATGATCAGTTTAATAACTAAAACTGTATATAAATAAAATCACAATTTAAATGAACAAATAATGGACAAATAAATCGGCATATTTAAATTTGTTTATTTAAATTTGTGTTTTTAAATGTCATTTAACACAGCAATAAAACAATGCATAAATAAATCCAACCCAGGCTCATACTGAAAATGTACAGCTATATACATTTCTGGAGAGCCTCAAATATGTCCCAGGAGCTACATTTTTTTTTTTTGCAGTTTTTGTTTTCGTGAATCCACCAGAGGTCGCTGTGTATGCTTTTTCAGATCTCAACATTTTCTGGCGAGTGCCTTTCGCACCTGCTGTTCTCACGTAAATCCACCAGAGGATGCTGTCGACTGACTGACTGACTGTTTGACTGACCCACCCTACTCGTTCCCTAAACCCAACCAATAGTGTTTTCAAAAGCACACATTGACTCGCCTACTTTTTCAGAATGAGCCTATGTTGAAAAAAATCCCAATTTAAATGAACAAATAATGGACAAATAAACCGACATATTTAAATGTGTTTATTTAAATGGTGTTTTTAAATGTCATTTAACAAAGCAATAAAACAATGCATAAATAAATCCAACCCAGGCTCATTCTGAAAATGTACAGCTATATACATTTCTGGAGAACACCAAATACGTCCCAGGAGCTACTTTTTTTGCAGTTTTTGTTTTCGTGAATCCACCAGAAGTCGCTGTGTATGCTTTTTCAGATCTCAACATTTTCTCGCGAGTGCCTTTTGCACCTGCTGTTCTCACGTAAATCCACCAGAAGCCGCTGTCGACTGATTGACTGACCTTTCGACTGACCCACCCTCCTCGTTCCCTAAACCAAACCAATAGTGTTTTCAAAAGCAGAGATTGACTCGCCTACTTTTTCAGAATGAGCCTATTTTGAAAAAAATCACAATTTAAATGAACAAATAATAGACAAATAAATCGACATATTTAAATGTGTTTATTTAAATGGTGTTTTTAAATGTCATTTAACAAAGCAATAAAACAATGCATAAATAAATCCAACCCAGGCTCATACTGAAAATGTACAGCTATATACATTTCTGGAGAGCGCCAAATACGTCCCAGGTGCTACGTTTTTTTTTTTTTTTTTTTTTTTTTCATAAATCCACCAGAGGTCGCTGTGTATGCTTTTTCAGATCTCAAATCGCTCTTGCGAGTGCCTTTTTCACCTGCTGTTTTCACGTAAATCCATCAGAGGCCGCTGTCAACTGACTGACTGACCGTTCGACTGACCCACTCTCCTCATTCCCTAAACCCAACCAACAGTGTTTTCAAAAGCACAGATCGACTCACCTACTTTTTCAGAATGAGCCTATGTTGAAAAAAAAATCACAATTTAAATGAACAAATAATGGACAAATAAACCGACATTAAATGTTTATTTAAATTCTTCAATTTATTTCTAACTGGCACTCCTGGTCCTCCATATACAAGAAGGTGCACATTACTACTATATTACAGTCAAAATTTAGAAATATAAGGAGTTGTGTACTGGTTGGACAGTATATAAACGAAGTTAACCTGCAGTTATACATTTTATAATGTTCTGGTAATGTACATGTGTATAATACATGATCAATGAAGTGTATTTATGTATTAAGTGTTTGATATAAGATGGGCTATAGCACACTGTCCTACCACAATACTCTTTTAATAGTATTGTACATACTTATAGTGTGTAAAGTATGCACACTTCAGGTGTCCAACTTTCATTCAATCACAAATCGTTCCTTATTATTCATTCATTCATTCATTCATTTTCGGCTTAGTCCCTTTATCAATCAGGGGTCGCCACAGCAGAATGAACCACCAACTTATCCAGCACATGTTTCACGCAGCTGATGCCCTTCCAGCCGCAATCCAGCACATGTTTTGCGCAGCAGAAGCCCTTCCAGCCGCAACCCAAGACTGGGAAACACCCACACACTCTTGCATTCACATACATACACCACGGCCAATTTAGCCTATTCAATTCACCCATAGCGCATGTCTTTGGACTGTGGGGGAAACCGGAGCACCCAGAGGAAACCCACGCCAACACGGGGGGAACATGCTAACTCCACAAAGAAATGGCACTGAACTGCAGCAGATCGTCTTGATCATGTGTACATAATTTAAATGCATTGAGTTGCTGCCATGTGATTGGCAGAAAATTGCATTAGAATTTTTAGAAATTTGCGTTAACAAGCAGTTGGACAAGTGTACCTAATAAAATTAAACGGTTTAAGTTTAGTTTTAGTTTAATATTTCAGTAATATTGTCTATTAAATTGTTATGAATGTGCTTGTTTTGTCACACAGTGCTTCTTTTGCTGCTCTCTTTCTTTGAATACAGTGTACAACCCCCCTCCCCAAACACACACCCACACACATATACAAGCACTCGCAGTCAAAACACAGGATTAAAGTGCAGTGACTGGGTACTGTAAACAGTCTAATTCTACAATCAGACAAAACAAGTCAATTTAATTGCATGAATAGATTTAACGCATCTTTGGCATAGAATTAGCACTTACTTTAATGTTTCAAAATACATATACTGACTTAAGCAGATAACTCATATGTGGATGGGTTATAAATCTCAAACACATATAAAAACAACAAACATGTGACTACAGTGGAGAGGCTTCCAAAGGAAAATAAAGTGATGCTGAATTTTTAAAACAGGAAGAGGAATTAATCAGGGGCTCGGTCATTAGGAAGTGATCAGACATGTGAATCTTTTATGAATGTAACCCTAACAGGCACAGTCATCTGTGCACTGAGGTGGGGGGGCCAGCACACCACACACACACACACACACACGCACACACACACACACAAACCTGCATAATGGCCACAAACAAAACACACGCACAAACTTTATCAAATGAAATGAGTGTGGTTAACTCAAAATGTACTGAAAGTTAATTCTACTCATTTGAAAAGAGTTTTGAAGTCAATGTTGAAGGTAATTAAATACCTCATTACTTCAACTTAAATCGAGTAAGTTCACAGTACTCATATAGATTAGTTTTTAACTCAAATGGTTTGTAGCAATCGGTTTCCTCAAATGGTTTGAGTTGCCTTAACTTATATGGTTTTACAGTACTCAGTTGGTTTGAGTTCTCATCATTTATTGGGTTTAACTGTGTTCAAATTGCTTTGTTTACTCAACTGGATTAAGTTCACAGTACTCATTAGGATTTTTTTTAAAGATTTTTTTATTGGATTTTTATGACAGTTAACAAACAAAAGTAAAAAAAGACAATTACAGTACAAATAGAAAAAAAAATTATATAACAGTACAAAATTGATTAAAAGAATAAAAATAAACCACACTATAACCCTCATATTGTGCGACACGCAGTATATGATGTGCAAAAACAATATTTGATGTGCATTAAATTTTCAAATTAAGCATATAAACAGGTCAGTGCCGAAAGTTGAGGCTGACAGCATGGTGTATTAAGTAAAATAAACAATGATAATAAAAGAAATAAAAGAAAAGAGAAAATTAAAAGCGAGAGAAAAGGGAAAATATGTTAAACTAAATAGGCTGGGGGGGGTGGCATGTTCTCAAACTTGTGGTTTTATGTCAAGAAAGAGTTGTATGCTTGTGCTATATCAGCACTAATACGCATCTGGTAGGCACAGATCAAAACAAAAGTGCAAAATTGGCGACCATTTACTCCACACACTGTAAAAAATAAATCTGTAAAATTTACGGTTAAAAAAACGGCAGCTGTGGTTGCCAGTACTTTAGCATTAAAAATACGGTACAAACCGTAAAAGTAATTTCTCAATTTTACGGTAAACTACTGTATTTGATTAATTTATAGATGTAATATGTCTGTATTTTGAATCACCAACATCTACATGTCTTTTGTTACACAGATAAACACGTTAACACAGCCATATGCAGGTGGTGACAAGCAAGTTTTATAGTGAACCTATACTCATAACAAAAGACTTTTCCCACAAGTAAGAGTATATCAGTGTATAGAAGTGTCATTCACACAGCTATTAAACACCATGGTAACATGCATGTAATTAAAGTCATGAAATAAACATTGTTTATCAACATAAAATGTAACATAAATCTCTAATGTACATCACTGATGGGGAAACAGCTAAAAAGATCCATAGTAATGTCAACAAAAAGCATGAAAGGTGATGTGCCATGCAAGGAATTCTGGGAAAGTCAATTTACAGTTATTCGCCGTATATATTAAGGAAACCCAGGTTACGGATTTTTACTGTAGCATTTTTACAGTTTTTTTACTGTTGAAATCACGGCCATTTTTTTACACTGCAGTAACTGCCTCAAGTCTCAGAGATTTGACATGCTCCAAAAATAGCAACCAAATGTTAAAATATTTGATCTCTGAACCTTGAAGACTATGTAAAATTTTTCTAATTTAACAAAAAATAAAGCGTCTTTAATCCACTGAGTGTGGGATGTGGGTTGAGGAGACTTCCACTGCAACAAAATGCACCGCCTAGCTAATAATGACAGTAAAGCTATTAGTTGGGAAAAATAAAATGGTAACTCACAGTCAGGGGGTAGAACTCCAAACAGGCCAATTAATGGAGAAGGGTCAATATTAATAGATGTATATGCTGAAAAGGAATCAAAAACAGACTCCCAAAAAGGATCCAAAACATGTGAACTAGATTTGCAGGTTCAGCATGACATTTGTCACAGTTTGGATCAATAGCAGGGAATATGCGAGCCAGTTTACACTTAGACCAGTGAACTCTGTGGACTACTTTGCGCTGTAGAATCCCATGACGAGCACATGCAGATGATGTATGGACGTTTTGTAAAACTGCTGGCCAAATATCTTCTTCTATGTCTATGTTAAGATCCCTAGCCCAAATAAAATGCAAAATTTCAGATGTAGAAGTATGGGACGTGAGCAAGGAGCTGTATATTTTAGAGATGGCTCCATTTTGACCGGGATTGATATTAGAGATGGTATCGATCAGGGTAGAGGGTGGTATAGCAGGCAAACCTGGAAAGTGTTTACGGACAAAATCCCGACTCTAAAAATAAGCTGTGACTTTGGTAGACTATACATTTGAGTAAGTTGTTCTGGATTAGTTTTTGAACTGATTTGTTGCAATCCGTTTCCTCAAACTGTTTGAGTTACCTTAACTTTTTGGGTTTTACAGTGTACACACAAATAAAACTATGGTTATTAATGTCGTTACAAAGTGGAGTAACTGAAATATGTTAAATTTTTTACTAAAATAGTAAAATATTTGTCATTAATTCAGTGTAGTAGTGATGGTTTGTCATAATCAATACAGTTTTGCAGTCTGTTATATAATTAATATACATGTACAATCTATTTTCTTCCAACATGTGACTTCCTCATCTCTACAAAAACAATGACATCATAACACTATTGTGCGTTCACAAGGTCATTGACCTGATACCGGCTTCTTTGCGGCACAGCTGTCCTTCCTGGATGAATTATTTAGGCCCGAGTGAAAAGGTAACAGAAGCAGCTGTCAGAAGATGTGTGGCAGAGCAAAGCACTTCAACCAACAAAGTCCCACTTGACCTCTCATTCACAAAGCCCGGCTAATCAGTTTCTTCTTTTAATTTCTACAGTAACGCTCTTAAGAGAGCAATCATGGTAACTGTAAATAATGCTGGAATATAATGGAAACAGGGTGGCACGGTGGCTCAGTGGTTAACACTGTTGCCTCACAGCAAGAAGGTCGCTGATTCGAGTCCCAGCTGGGCCATTTGGCATTTCTGTGTGGAGTTTGCTTGTGTTTGCTTGTTTGGCCGTAGTGTATGTTTGTGAATGAGTGTGTATGGCAGTGACGTGGGGTGAGGTTTGTGGCTGGTGAGGTACTGACTCTTTTAAAGTCAAAACATTTCACCGATATATTTGCCCGATATACGACCAACTGTGCTTCATATATCATATCAGCATTCTTTCTATACACATGGCAGGTACATATTAGGCCAAGGAAGATTGCAAAATGTATAGCAATTAAATATGCCTTTCAAGACAACTATAACAAGCGACGCACACAGCACCACGGCGGATGCGCTCTCTCTCATTCACACACACAGAGCACCACGGTGGATGCCCTCTCTCTCTCATACACACACACAAACAGCACCACGATGCACTCTCTCTTGCTTGCTAGCTTGCGTTCTCTCTCTCTCATTCACAGATGCTCAGGATTCGCACACTGGTCTTACCTTTACAGTACTTGTAAATGAAGTCTTGACCTGACTTGAATTACTTTGAAATGATCGAGTTATCTTTTGTCAGGTCCTTTAAAGCAAGTCCTTTAGCTCCTGTGTTGGTCGTCCATTATTTATTCATTAATTTATTCATTATTTATTTTGATTAAAATTCCTATTTGGAGAAATTTGAGCTGATATCTGTGATTTTGCAGTCAGTCAGGGTAAAACATAAAATAACAGACTCCTATTGAATTTTAATGCGTAGAAGAAGAGCAACCACTGAACATGAATAATGTGAGTTCACAGGCGCTCTCTTCAGTGCGGCAGCGCTACTGTCTGCCTCACCTCATGTCTTTTCAGTGAGGCTTTATGTCAGATTCTAACACATTAGAGCACAAAAGACATTCGTGAAATCTATTACCTATTATATGGAAAGTGAGGACATATGATAAAAATGTCTACGATGTATAAAAACTGTTTAATAAAGCACTACATAGTAGCACACACTGAGTGAGCAAAAGGATTTGCAAAGGATTGCACAATCTGACGTGAGGCACAGCTGGGGCTGCCTCACCTCGCTTCCTACACTGTAATTGAACAGGAAACACATTTGAATCATACAGAAATTGCATTTATAACAAATATTTATTTTAAATATTTATTTTATCATTAGTATACATCTAATGATGGCAGGTGAGGCCTCGCCTGACCGCACATCCCTGGTGTATGGGTGTTTTCCCATAACTGGGTTGCAGCTGGAAGGGCATCCGTTGTGTAAAACCTATGCCGGATAAGTTGGTGGTTCATTCCGCTGTGGTGACCTCTGAAATAGAGACCAAGGCATTCAAAAAATCCTTGACAATAGGGTTATCAAATTTATTGAATTTAGTTGCAGTTGATATTTTAAAACTGTCTATTTTCGGCTAACATCAGGGAGCATTTGAGCCAATGGCCAATCAGTGGTGTTTAAGAACATACTTAACAGTGCTCAAATGTTTGCCAATTGTTTAAACCTTATGAAACACAACTAAACCAACTAAGTAGGATCTGAAGAAGAACTTAAATACAGGTGTGTCTGATCAAGGTTGCGGCTGAACTCTGGAGGAAGTTAGATCTGCAGGAACAGGATTGAGCATCCCTGGCATACAGCATATTTCAGCAAAACATGTAAAGCAGTTCTTTAAAGATTAAAACATTGAAGAAATGAAATGGCCAGCCCATAATCTTGAGCCTAACCTGATTGAAATTCTCTGGAACATCTGGCAGCTAGTACTTTGTGACTCTCACATGGTCACCCACTGAAGCTAAGCAGGGTTGAGACTAGTTAGTACCTGGATGTGATACCACATGGGACAACCAGGTTGCTGCTGGAAGAGGGGCTAGTGAGGCCAGCAGTGGGTGCTTAGTCTGCAGTTTGTGTAGGGCCTACTGCCCCAGTACAGTGATGGGACACTATTCTGTCAGTAAGCACTGTCCATCAGATGAGAGGTTAAACCAAGGCTCTGGCTTTCTGTGGCCATTAAAAATCTTAAGATGTCCTTCAAAAAAGTGTAGGGGTCAAACTTGCCCACTGGCCTCTGTCTATTATATTAACTAATTATCTTCATCAATCTATCTCTTCTCCACCAAAATGTCATATAGGTGGATTCTGCACACTGGAGGTGGTTGAGGAGATTCCAAAAAATCCATAAAGTGCTTTGATTGCCCAAAAAAGGGCTATATACAGGAAACAATTTATTATTAGTACCAAAGTTGATTCTTTTGACAACCCTCTTGGGACATGTCAAGTTTTTTATATTGTTTGCTGAAATACATTTATTTTTGTTATTTTTATATTTTAGTTATCTATGTTATTATTTATATTATTTTAGCTTAATTATTTCCCTCATACAAACACAACGGAAATTAAAATGTGAAAACAACTTAGAATTTCCTAAATTTTGAGACCACTACTTAAAGTCCTATGTAAAGTACCGTAAAGGAGCATAGTTGTTTTGTTTTTATTTAGCTTTTAAGTATTTTTCACTTATACACAGTTGAAGTCAGAAATATTAGCCCCCCAACCCCCCACCCCTCCTCCCCCCCAAACCCCTTCTCTTTTTTTTTTTTTTTTTTTATATTTCCCAAATGATCTTTAACAGATTAAGGAAATTTTCACAGTATGTCTGATACATTTTTTTCTTCTGGAGAAAGTCTTATTTCTTTTATTTCCTACAAGAATAAAAGCAGTTTGATTTTTTATGAGCCATTTTAAGGTCAAAATTATTAGCCCCTTTAAGCTATATATTTTTTTACGATAGTCTACAGAACAAACCATCGTTATACAATAACTTGGCTAATTACCATAACCTGCCTATGTAACTTAATTAACCTAGTTAAGCCTTTAAATGTCACTTTAAGCTGTACAGAAGTATCTTGAAAAATATCCAGTAAACTATTATGTGATGATCTTCATGGCAAAGAAAAAATAAATCAGTTATCAGAAATGAGTTATTAAAACTATTATGTTTATAAATGTGTTGAAAAAACTAAACAGAAATTGGGAAAAAAAAATAAATAAACAGGGGGGCTAATAATTCTGACTTCAACCGTATATTCTGGAGCCAGTATAAACACTTCTTTAACATATTTAAGAAGATATTTAAGAACACTGTCAAATTCCTTCTAGTTCTTGGTGTTAATCTGGCACTTGGTAGTAATTTTCTAAATTATCTGACCCTGTATTTCTAACTAATTTCACTAACTTTGCAAGATGGTTAGGTCATCTAAAGTGATTGAAACCCCAACAGCAGCTTGTCCAGATGAAAGCCACCCATAGAAAGAGTGATGGTCAGCACAATCGCCTCACAGCAAGAAGGTCACTGGTTCGAGCCTTGGCTGGGTCAGTTGGCATTTCTATGTGGAGTTTGCATGTTCTCCCCGTGTTTCGTGTGGGTTTTCTCCGGGTGCTCCGGTTTCCCCCACAAGTCCAAAGACATGTGGTATAGGTGAATTGGGTAAATTATCCATAGTGTATGTGTGTGAATGAGGATGTATGGGTGTTTCCCAGTGATGGGTTACAGCTGGTAAGGGTAATCTGCGGCTGTGTAAAACATATGGTGGATAAGTTGGTGGTTCATTCCACTGTGGCAGCCCCTGATTAATAAAGGGACTAAGCTGAAAAGAAAATTAATAAATGAATTCATCTTTAATATGCCACTACGAAAGTCAAATGCATGAAAGTCAAATATTGAGGACAGGACAATATTGAGAATCACATCGGGCAACTGGTTAAACAGTAGATCTGGAATTGCTCTTTAATTACAGGTTAAAGATTGATAACTTACAATGTCCTGATGTTTGAAGTCAAAACTCACTAAGCAGCGACCAAACCTTCATCAGCACCTTCATCATTACTCAACTAATTTATTTGGGTCAGATAGGAAACAAAGACTGAAACAAAAGTATGTAAAGAAGCCAGTAAAGGTGAAGAGGAGGGTTTTCTGAAGCTCGATCTGCAAATGTTTATGCGAAGCTCCTTCAGCAACATGCAGTTCCTTTCCCACTTTCATTACTCAATCAGCCAGCAATTTTCATGCAGGACTGAGAACCCTGTCACACAGCAAAACGAGTAAAGCTTTTTTTAAAGATGAGAACTGTAATATAATGAAATGGCAGCTCAAAGTCCTGACCTAAACTTGATAGATTTTTTTTAAAAGGAGCAAGATCCCAAGATTCTAAGGAGTGTTTTTAAATTCTAATTTTGATATATCCACTGTATGTATTATATTTATATACAGTTCAAGTCAGAATTATTAGCCCTCCTGAATTATTAGTATATTTTTTCACCAATTTATGTTTAATGGAGAGAACATTTCTTTTCAACTAGTATTCAGTTTAATGTGCAGTTTAAAGGCTTGAAAATATGTTAATTAGGCAAGTTATGGTAATTAGGCAACCATTGTATAATGATGGTTTGTTCTGTAGACAATCAAAATATATATTGCTTAAGAGGGGTAATAATATTGACCTTAAAATGGTTTTCAATTTTTTTTGCTTTCATTCTAGCCCAAATAAAACAATTAAGACTTTCTCCAGAAGAAAAAATATTATAGGAAATACTGTGAAAATCCCTTACTCTGTTCAACATAATTTCCGAAATATTTGAAAAAAATAATAATAATAACTTTGACTTCAACTGTATATTTCAAACGATTTTAAATTAAAATATAATATATTTCACTTAAACATATCACCAGCACTGTCACCTTTGATTCTTACACTTTATGCAAATAAGACTCCATCCTCCCATCTCTGACACATGAGGTAATTAAAGCGAGTTAGTGCCCCTAATCTGCATTAGCTGGTTGTGTAACCGCCCTCACGCACCCCTTTGTAGCACCTTATGTCTACACTGACTTTTACGACCAATCCATTCATGTGAACCAAGCCATTAGCTTTATCACTAAAAGACCACAGTGTGTCCTCCACGGCCTGTGAGAACAGGATACGCATCAGCAACACCCCCAATTTGATGTCCTCTCATAAATCGTCGGTTCATTTCTCTTATCTACATCTGTCCCGGCACATATTCTCCTTTTACAAAAGACACTGATACCCTAATGAGGCCCACAGCGCGCTCCATTGAGCAGTCAGTCTGACTGGAGTTGATAGTGCTTGATGTGTTCAGCCATGTTAAAAAGACAATGAGATAGCATAATGAGGCTAAATTATTCACACGCACTAGCCGTCTGCTTTTTTTATACTCATAATTAAGTACTGGTAATTAGTATTGATTACATTATGACATATTATGACTTAATACTGTTTATAATAATACTCTAAGTTTACTTCATAGTAGCATTAACTGATTTTCATTCTAAAAATCGTGACAAAAATTATTATTATTGATTATTATCATTGTTTTTTTTTTTCATGTAATAGAGGAATTCCTAAACTAACCAAATCCCTATTTCTTTTTTTCTTAAAAGGTTTTACACTTACATAAGGTACATGTCAGATCTGTGTATACAGCGTATACACATCTGTATACACTCACAAATATAAGCACACATTCTGTAATTCCACTTTCTCTTTCAGCAGTATATGCTTTCCTTTTGTGCGCTTGTACACTACTGTTATACATGATAAAAAATAAAAATAAATAAAATTGATAATTTAAATAAGTAAAATAAGAGTAAAGGGGGGGGGGGCAATTAAGTAATTATAAATAAATAAATAAACTAGTATAATATGATATACATACACATCAGCAACAAAACTATGTACATGTAGGGAGTGATCCTTCCGATTTTAGGTTAACAGAAAAGTTCAGGTCTATGAGATGTTGCATAGTTGGTCCATTTTTCCCAGAAAGAAATAAACTGTTGCATTTTCTGATTTACAAATGTGGTAATTTGTTCTATTTTATACATTTCCATTATAATTTCCATCCACGCATTTAGGATAGGACTTTCATGTGACAACCATTTTTTGTTAATGCTCTTTTTGACGTATGATCTGAACCCCTATTTCATGGGTAAAATATTTAATTTTTGGTAAACGTGTTAATGTTTTAACAACACATTTGCATGTTAACAAAGCATGGAATATATTTTCATTCTCTTTGTATTTTTTTGATCAATATTGCACAAAATAATCAAACTGATGTGATACGTCAGGTAAAATAATTGAATGGTAATCATTTCAAATCTTTTAAGGATCTACAATTTTTTATCAACACTGCATGTTAATACTACAGTACAAATGGTAATAAGTCTCGTCTCATCACTTGAACACTGAAAACGCATGCTAGATATCAGGTGAAAACAAGTGTTGCCTTCTGTTTGCCTATGTCTGCAGTTAGCTACAACATGGTAGTGAAATTAACAGACGGGCGGCATACAATCCACCATTTAATAACACGTATACATATACATATACATACATATATATATACTGCATAGAACGTACTTTTCTAATGGCCGAGTAGTACGTTTAAATTCAAATGCAGTAACTATTGAGTAATAGGCGGTTTCGGACGCAGCCCCAGTGCACTACTGTGCTTGCTCCGCCTATTCCTGTGTCTGATTGGCTGTTTCGCTTGTTCTTGCTGCAACCAACCTCGTCTCTCCTGCTATCTGATTGGTTACCGCTCTACAACTCTGCTTAAGTCCCAGCCAATCCCTGCCTGCCACCTGCCCTTTAAAAGGTCTTCAGTCTGGTAGTTTGATTCTTTGATCTTTGTATTTTGGCTTGTTTGTTCAGTTTGTTAGTTTTGTTAGTGTTTAATAGTTTGGTTTCCCTATTTATTAGTATTGTTTGTCTTTATTAGATTTACACTTTGTGATTGTTGTTCAAGTTTGTCACTGTCTGTTCTTACCTTTGTGTTGCCATATCTTTCCTATCCTCAAGTTTCCCAGTGAGTTTAGAAAGACCGGTGCGTAAGTACGTCACGTGTCAGCATGAAGACTAACATTTGTCTAGATACACCAGGTAAGAAGGTGTGTGCAAACCCATGTATTTTTTGGTTTATTTATTAGGACGTCATTGACATTGAAGCTTTATTTTTTATTTATTAGACTGGATTTGTTGTGAATGTTAGTAAGACTATTTGGTTTTTGTTTGGTTTTCTTTAGCACCACCCATAGCCAGTCTTTCTAACATTTTGCTGTTTATTGTCTTCGACATTGTATACAGTTAAAGTCAGAATTATTACCCCCCCCCCCCTGTTTATTTTTTTCCCCAATTTCTGTTTAACGGAGATTTTTTTTTTCAACATTTCTAAACGTATTAGTTTTAATAACTCATCTCTAATAACTGATTTATTTTATCTTTGCCATGACAGTAAATAATATTTGACTAGATATTTTTCAAGATACTTCTATACAGCTTAAAGTGACATTTAAAGGCTTAACTAGGTTAATTAGGTTAGGGTAATTAGGCAAGTTATTGTATAACGATGGACTGTCGAAAAAAAAACTAGCTTAAAGGGGCTAATAATTTTGACCTTAATGTTTTTTAAAAATTAAAAACTGCTTTTATTCTAGCCAAAATAATGCTAATAACTGATAATAATAATAATAATGATAAAAATAATAATTTCAACTGTATATTGTAAAAATCTCACTCACTGGTTCACCCTCACTTTTTGTAAATAAATCACCATCATTTTGTTCACTAATTCTTATTGTCTGTTCTTACTTTATAACACAATTTACTTTTGACTTCAGCCAAAAATCAATTCCTCAGTTAAATGTGCAATCCCACTCCCCTAGAGAAAAAGGGGTTGTAACAGTATCAAACAAGCCTAAAGCACTCAATTAGTTTGATCCAGTGTGTTTAATTAGGGTTTGAACTAAACAGTGCAGAGCTGCGGCCCTCCAGGAGTTTGACACCTGTGCCTTAAAGAGATACTTTGCCCCAAAAATGTAAAGTTACACACTATTTAAGCTGAAGACACAAAGATATTGACATCCATAGCAGGAAAAAACAACTACTATGGAAGTCAAGGGTTATTACTTTACAACTTCATTTTTAAGTGAACTGTCCCTTTCATTCATTAATTTTCTTTTTGGCTTAGTCCTTTTATTAATCTGGGGTTGCCACAGCGGAATGAACCGCCAACTTATCCTGCTTATGTTTTACGCAGCGGATGCCCTTCCAGCTGCAACCCATCACTGGGAAAACTATCCCTTTAATTCTCATTTAAATCTGTGGCTAAAGGCATCCTATGACATTTGCTTAATTCGATTGCGAAATAGCAGGGTACTCAAGGAATTGATTACTAGCTCCACACCTCAAATCATTTGACAGCCCTAATCTAAACACCTCCTTCCATATCTTTTGTTACGTTTTTACTAATACAAATCTCTCAGAGGTGTCACCATTAATCAGTGTCATTCTCTGCACGGCCCATTAGACTAAAACTGCATTGTACCAGGAGACAGCATTATCTGCATGAGTGAGCCACGCTGTTATAAATCATCAGGACGAAACTATGCTGCACAATAACGCATCAGGCATTTTAACCTCAAGATTCATGACCAAGAGATATGAAGAGAAGACAGTTACAATGCATGTGCCCTGGCCAGTTTGACGTGAGAATGTTATCTCGACCCTCCAAAAGCAACCCTATTGTGGCAATGCAGAAAATCTATTCAAGAGTATTTGTTTACCTCATTAGTTTATCACTTGTGTTATACCGACAGTCGCCATTGAGACAGGAGCACACAGTGCTGAAAGAGCACATGCAATATCTCTCTTCCTGATTAAACTTTCAGGGGGATTTTATAAGAACGAACCGATCGCTTTGTGTATTTTCCCTCCTGTTCTCCACTGCTTTAGCATCTAATCTGCTGAATTAATAATGCACGAGTATGACAGATCAATGCAATTTGCACATCACAGATCACACTTTACAGGGAGTTAGATTGACTTGCGATCTGGCCAATCAGAGCACTGATATTTTGTGCCAGCATGACATACACTGAATCTGAATCTGCTTGTCTTGTTTCTAGGCTGAAAACTCTTAAATTAAGAAGCAAAATCTAGAGAGTAAAAATATTTGGTAACACTTTAAAATAGCTTCACACTGTGAATCATCCATTAAGCATTAGCAAATAGTTAATTTATTATCTGTTAAGCATTAACTCTACATTACTAGACGTTAGTAAGCAGTTTATAAATACAGATACAGATGCTGTATTCTTGATATATGAGCACATTTATAATGTGCTTAATGATTGTATTTTCATACTTCATTACTTATTAATTGTTCATTATTAAATTAAGTATGGCATTATTTACAAACCATTTGTATTTAAGAGTAGTTGGTGGCTTTTACAATATTTCAGAATGAGTTAGTAAACGATTGATAAACTATTCAAATCAACATTTATATATCTTATTATTCAGGCATATAGTAATGGTTACTATGCATGTTGATAAATGCTTTATTACCTCAACTTCATGCAGTTTTGTGACCTAAAGTGAGGACTATTTATGCTTTATATATACCTTGTAAATGACAATTAAAGGCTCTGTATCAAATGAACAATAAATGTTTGCAATCTTATCTAAAAAAAAAAAATAAAGAAATACTGTAAACTTTCAACATTGCCGAATAACAGGAGTGTCAAAATACAATTAGAAATAAATACAATTAAGTAATATTGGATAAAACAACTACAATATATTAATTTAATGATACATTATGATACAACATTTCAATGTTATAAGATTACATATATTTATTTTTCATTTGATACAGTTTAATTTTTGTGTATCTTCAAACGATTAGAAATTAATAAAGTCATTGGTAACACTGTTATAACTACACACTATGAATCATCTATTAAGCATCAGCTAATAGTACAGTCATTATTTGTTAAGCATTAATTCTTCATTAATAAATGTTAGTAAACAGTTTATAACTGCAGCTACAAATGCTGTATTCTTGACTTATAAGCACATTTATAATGTGCTTAATAGTTGTACTTTCATAATTTGTGACTGGTTAATTTTTTCATTACTAAATTAGGTATTTACAAACAATTTGTATTTAAAAGTAGTTGGAGGTTTTTAAAATCATTCAGAATGAGTTAGTAAATGATTAATAAACTATTCAAATTAACATTTATATATCTGATTATTCAGGCATATACTAATGGTTACTATGTATGTTAATAAATGCTTTATTAACTCAACTTCATCCAATTTTGTGACCTAATCTAAAGTGAGGACTATTTATGCTTTATAAATCTCTTATAAATGACAACTAAAGGCTCAGTATCAAATGAACAATAATCTTTACAATCTTATCTAAAAAGTAAAATTACTGTAAAGTTTAAACATTGACAAATAACAGGAGTGTCAAAATATGACATAAAATTGCATAAAACAACAACAAAAATATAATAATTTAACAACATAATAGGATGCACCGTTTCAGTGTTATTTAGCGATGTTTAAACTGCACAGTAATTTTATTTTAAATAAGGTTGCAAAGATTTTTTTTTTCAATTGATACAGTTTCATTTGTGCATCTTCAAATGAATAGAAATTAATAGTCTTTTATTTTCTGTTTTTCCTCTTATAAACATAAGTGAGCCTTTAATTGTCATTTAAAAGGGATTTATAAAGCATAAATAGTCCTCACTTTAGATTAGGTCACAAAACTAGATGAAGTTGAGTTAATAAAGCATTTATTAACATACAAATTACCTATTACTATATGCCTGAATAATAAGACATATGAATGTTATTTGAATAGTTTATCAATCATTTACTTATGCATTCTGAATTATCTTAAAATAGCACCAACTACTTTTAACCATCTACCGCATGGTGTTGCCATATGGCAACATGACATTTATGTTCTTTTCCCTGTTTCTTTAAGACCAACATTGAATTTTTTTTTTGGAAAGAGAAGACCTTAGTTTAGCCAGTGATGTGCCTTGGTTCTCAGCTTATCTCAGCTTATACCAGAAAACAAAGATCTCAGCTTATACCAGAAAACAAAGATATGCTGATATTTCTTTATTTTTTTAATTCAGTGTTTATATTAATGAGTCTTTTTTTGTTTCTATTATTCACTTTTGTTTTTAAAATAGCAATTTAGTTAGGCCAGAAAATATATTATTTTGCAAAAAATGTGCAGCATTTAAGAAAAAAATGAAAGGTCTCTTCACCTTACATTTGTTTCAAATACTTTTGTTTAAAAATCGTGACCAAATCATGAATCGTGGGATTAGTATCGTGAATCGTATCGAATCATGAGACAGGTGATTCATTACATACCTAATCTTTATAGTGAAACCGTCAGTATGTTTCCATGGACACCAATGCTTTGATTTTAATATGATTGAGATAATACTCTGATTAAGAGTTTACCATGTAAACAGCAATTTTTGATTACCTTAAACTTGCTAAAGTCATAATCGTAGTAAACAGAAATTGATATAAGACGTGTGAGTTATGCCTATTTCAGTTGCAATATTGAAATGCAGCACAAATACTATAAAAACTGTTACTGTCGTGTACTTTTTGCTGCATTTGGTGACAAGAAAGTTCATACACACACACCGGAGACCACAGACACCCACACCTCCAGCTCAAGTGCACAGACTGAACTCCTGGGGACTCATTGAACACAATGCGGAAGTTTTCTTTCCATTCACCGTGCGGTATCAAATTTCATTAAAGCAAATCTCTAATATCAGTCCTTACTTCCTACTCTCATCCAGTACTTCAGAGCTTGTGGCAGGGGCATGAATGAAATGTTGCTGAATGGAAGTGAAACTACTGAAATGCAGATTGAAAAATACAACACCTGAAATTACATGAAACTCCAGAGAAAACATTGAATAGTATGGTTATGTAATGATATTAAACAATGTGTGTACTAAAACATGTAAAACTGGAACATGACAGGAACATTCCAAATGCAACTCACATAAACACCTTAATCATATTATTGCCTTATTCAGATTAAGGTAAATCATTTGATTACTAATGCCCATGTAAACATAGTCAATCTTCTAAGCATCTGAGGATCATTAGAAGATCTGTTCCCCAGAGGCACAATTAGTCTTGAGACACATGGGCATTGGCTGTATGGACAAACAAGTTTTTAAAGATGTTTATAAAGAGTTTACTTTGAATCAACTGGCATTAAATCTGTTCAGGGTGACCAAGAATACTTGACAACGAATATGATTTATATGTTTTGGTCAATAAATGCCAATGCTGTTAAATAAACTGTGATTTATTAGCACCCACACAAACTTTTCTAATGCGTCTAGGTGTTTTTTTATGTAATGCGCACATAAAAAGGATGTCCACCAGTAACAGCTGACGTATCTGAGGACAGATTAATGATAGTGGACATTGATCTTGGCAGCAGGCTGCAGTGCAGATTGTCTAGCAATAAACATGACAGTCCTCACAGTCAGCAGGAAATAAGGCGTGATCATATCTGTCTTTAAAAATCATTATGCTGTTTATGGCTTTTAAAGCCAAGAGCCTTTCCAGGAGGTCATAACCATTTATCATATTAAAGGGCACATATTACGCAAAATCAACTTTTGGAAGCTCCACTGTCATATTAGAGTGATATAAACACAACAAGCCTCTTTTTTAAATTTGCTTGTCGTCAAACTAGGATCCAAATCCCAGTGATTTTGAGTTCCATTGCTACGTGAGGTAGCAATGCAGTTTTTCCTACCCATTGATATTAATTGATATTGTATTTCCATGTCGCCGTATAACGTGTATAATCAAGAAAGGATTTGTAAGGAAACAGGGATTAAAAAATCTGTTCTAATTCTCTGTGTAAGTGGTACACTTTGCATTCTTATAGCATTCTGAACTATTCTTTTTGAGCTGCGTAATTCACAACTGCTGGAATCACAAGCTGTGGGGATTCCGGGCGTGGAATGTGTCGCACCTATAGAGGGCCATTTTTCATAAGCAGAACTGGTGCTTCAGGATCAGGGGGGCCAAGTCGGAGCACTCACTCTTATCCCCTGGGCTCTGCGGCTAGTTGGGAAAATTCCAAATTGAACCAAAATAAACCATTACAATTGGCAATCAAAATTCTGGACATTGCAACCTGCAGAACCTGGGAAAAACAAAAAAACTGGTGCTGCGGGATGAACCGAACGCTGGGATAAGGCACCCAATGCCGACACTCATCAGACCCCATAAAAGGTGTTAGTTGATACTGACAGCAGGACTTTGGCCATGGAAATTGCCACTTCCAAGGGGTGTGTAACAACTCACCTGCTGAATCAACTAGCCCTGAAAATGGATGGCATTGGAGCCTGTAGGCCCATCCCTTAAAGAAAATCTCCAGTGCCCCAGTAAATGCATTGAGATATGATTTGCTTCATATGCAAGTGTATATATTAAGAGTGGTAATTCCGAAATAAAGACATTATTCTCTCTCTCTCTATATATATTGTGTATTTATATATATAGTGTGTGTATATATTTATTGTATTTATATATATATAGTGTGTATATATGTATAGTGTATTTATATATATATAGTGTATGTTTATATAATTTTTTTATAATATGTTTTTATAATTTTTTTTTTTTTTTTGTGGGGGAAGGGGGTGTGTGCCCCAGTAGAGCTTTATGTCTAGCAACGACCCTGGGAGCGGCTCACCCATGTTCAACTGCTGTTCACATGGAACTCTTCTCCATTTAGGCCTTCAGAGCTCTCGATTGAATATTTGCTACTACCACCAAGATCTGCGGCCACAGCAACTCCACCCAGGCCCTCGCCCTGGGCTTTAGAGCCACCGCAGCAGCCCTCCTACTCATCGAGGCGTGCCGTCCGGAACTATTCGGCCCCTCTTCCTTCTGCCGTCGATGGCCACTTATGGACCCGACTCTCCAGCGCCATCCATTTTCTGGGCTAGTTAATTCAGCAGGTGAGTTGTTACACACTCCTTGGCCGGTGCCGACTTCCATGGCCACCGTTCTGCTTTCTATATCAACCAACATCTTTTATGGGGTCTGATAAGCATTGATATCGGGCGCACAGCCATATCACCCTGCAACCCAAGACAGGTTACTCACTGAAGCTAGGCAGGGCTGAGCCTGGTCAGTACCTGGATGGGAGACCACATGGGAAGACTAGGTTGCTGTTGGAAGTGGTGTTAGTGAGGCCAGCAGGAGGCGCTCAACCTGTGGTCTGTGTGAGTCCTAATGCCCCAGTAAAAGTGAAGGGGACACTAGTGGGGGCCGTCTTTCGGATGAGATGTTAAACCGAGGTCCTGACTCTCTGTGGTCATTAAAAATCCCATGGTAAAGAGTAGCGGTGTAACCCTGGTGTCCTGGCCAAATCTCCTCTCTGCCTTTAACCATCATGGCCTTCCAATCTTCCCCATCCACCGAATTGGCTCTATCACTGTCTCTCCACTCTCCTATAACTGGTGTGTAGTGAGCGCAGTTGTGCCGTTGTCCTGTGGCTGTCGTCGCATCATCCAAGTGGATGCTGCACACTAAAAGAGGACGCTTCAATCATACAAAAGGAGTTCCAGTTTGTGGACGTTAAATTAGGTTTATTTTGTACAGTAACATTGCTATATTGATCTCTATACAGAATTATAATTGTGTTAACTTTTGTTTAATGGGCATTCTGTCACATTGACTGTGAGTAGATGAGCAAAAACAACACAACCCGTGTGTGTTTCTCATTCATCTTACTGTAGTATTTGTGACTGTGGGTCTCTGTTTCATCGTGTCTGAGTCCTGTCTGTCGTTTTTCTGTGTTTATCCTGATATCAGAACCTGGTTATCCTTCTCTGAAGAGAAATATCCCAGAAATAATCTACTTTAGGTGGGCGGAGAGAACCAGCTTATTTTCATTTAAAGGCACAGACGCTAAAACAGTTACAATTCCCTCTGACCTATAAAAAATTACATTTTGAACAAGGTATAATAAATGATCTGATGGGTATTTAGACCTGAAACTTCACAGACACATTCTAGAGACACAAAAGACTTGTCAAAATTGGAACGCTTTAAATGCAACATAGCCAAGCCCTATTCTTAGCTGTCAAACAATTTAATGGGCAAAATATATCCCATTTGCAACACGGGCTCATCAGAAATATGTGCTTCAGCCTACGTTTTTGGGAACACGCAAAAATGAACACTGCGGGTGCTTCGAACGCCACACCTGGTCTTTCCTCATGCCAACAAATGTATCAGTCACCAGATTTTTAGTCTGGAAATTTTCGGACCATAATTCCCATCATTCCTCATACCTGGGACTGATTACTTCACAGCTGTTTTCACTCACTGTCTGGATGTATAGCCTGGTCTTTCTACAGCTCAGTGCAAAGTTTTGATTAGCCCTGGCCATCAACTCAGGTTGCCTACCTGGGTATTGACTTTGGATTGTTTCTGTTCTCTGATTGTTTGCTGCCTGCCTTGACACTGCCCTGTTTATATACCATGACTGTTTGTTGCCTGCCTCGACACTGCCCTGTTTATCTACCTTGATTGTTTGCTGCCAGCCTCAACACTGCCCTGTTTATCTACCATGATTGTTTGCTGCCTGCCTTGACACTGCCCTGTTTATCTACCATGATTGTTTGCTGCCTGCCTCAACACTGCCCTGTTTATCTACCATGATTATTTGCTGCCTGCCTGGACACTGTCCTGTTTATCTACCATGATTGTTTGCTGCCTGCCTCAACACTGCCCTGTTTATCTACCATGATTATTTGCTGCCTGCCTCGACACTGTCCTGTTTATCTACCATGATTGTTTGCTGCCTGTCCCGAACCCAGTCTGTGATTAATTTCTTGAATCTCCCTACTTTTCCCCCATTCAGTTTATCTATATCTTTGGTCAATGGGACAGTGTGACACCAACAAATGTTGTTCCTTTCAAACGAATAACATTTACAGGGACATATATTACAACAGATAAATGACTGATTTCGTAGCACGACATCAAACAAATACCACAAAACAATTAAACGGTGTCTATGATTTTCAATCAAATACAATTGTCTCACCTTTCTATCTCCATATGGACAACTTTTCTGCTGGGGTCAGTTTGCTTGATAGCTCATTTTGTATGTTGTTGTACTTGAACTAAAATATGCACAGTTCAAGTCCAGTGAAAGGGAAATTTTGATCGTAGTGCACTTTTCTTTTGCGCTCGCCATTTCAGAACTTATTGTTACTCAGTATTTAATTGTTTCATCAAGAACATCTTAAAATAAAGAGTTGATCCAAAATTTGGTTCATACCTTAAGACCACTCATAACCCTTAAATTGAGTTCTTCCAAACAAAGCTGTCACATTAATACACAGTACATAATCTTACTGTGGGCTGTGTTCCAATAGCAGCCTTAGTGAGGGTAAGTCCCCTTTAGCGGCAGCATAATGAACAGGCAACGCCCCCGTATCCGTGGCAACAGTAGGATCCCCCTCCTCACTTTTAAGCAACCAATCGATGATCTCATGATGGCTGAATCGAGAAGCCAGATGCAGGACAGTCGCCCCTGAGCTGTCCTTATCCTGTAAACAACATAAAGCATAATTATTAGGCAAGGAATAATTGACAATGGACCATTGCACTATTAGGTATGTATGCACACCCTAGGTAGTAATGCAGCCATAATGTAAAGATTATACTATGGTTTCCCCTTTTACACTAATCAGTTTTAGTTTTAAAACGGCGTTTTTGAACAAAAACAATCCACGTCCACACTGGTGTTTCGCCAAGCGTTTCTGAAAAGATCTCCATCTACACTACACCTCTGAAAACGCACATCATGTGACCGCACACTCACTCATGCATGGCATGCGCTGCAGCGTAAGTGAACGTCTGAGCTCCAGGGAGTCAGCGGGTGCTTTGAGCACACCTACCCAGGTGAGAGCAGTGCACGTTGGACAGTTCATCAAGGATCTTCCGCTGGATCTCATCTCACTATAGTTGTTAAATGTGATATTTAATTCATCTTGTCTCTATCTAGCTACTCTTTGATCTTTTGAATCACTTGTTCTCTTGATTACTTGCCTTTATTTCCTATATTCTATAAACTTATACGTTACACTTTTATAATGGCCATTATTCAGCAAAAGAAACAGGGTATGCTTCATATTTTTCACCGGAAATTAAAGGAGGCAGTAATGTTATAGGCTCTGCTTTGTTATAAATATGCATGCAGCGAAGATGACGATCATTTAAATATGTAGCTACTCGACGCCTCACCATTTTTAGTGTCTGTTAAGTTGCTAATATCAAAATCAAAATAGGCAGTTCCTTGTCTCATGCTTTCATTTTATTGTTAAGATATTTAAATAATGTAGCCAGGGTGATGTTTTAAAGTAGCCTACTCTGTTCCCTTTGAAGATTTACCGGCCATGTCCTCTGGAGTTAGTTTTCCACATCAAACTTGCGAAGTCTGAACTTACAAGGAAAGCATGCAAGACTGAACTCTGTGCACTTAATATTGAGAAAAAGCCCCAATCACATTGGTAAATGTCTGCAGCCACAACTTCCTTTTACAATGTCTTCATTTTCCCCCATCCAAACACTGTTTATATTTTTTTCCAATTTTTGTTTAAAGAAGAGAATATTTTTTCAACACATTTCTACACATAAAAGTTTTAATAATTCATTTCTAATAACTGATTTATTATATCTTTGCCATGATGACAGTAAATAATATTTGACTAGATATTTTTCAAGACACTTCTATACAGCTTAAAGTGGCATTTAAAGGCTTAACTAGGTTAATTAAGTTAACTAGGCAGGTTAGGGTAATTAGGCAACTTATTGTATAACGATGGTTTGTCCTGTAGACAGTCAAAAAAAAAGTTAGCTTAAAGGGGCTAATAATTTTGATATATATATATATATATATATATATATATATATATATATATATATATATATATATATATATATATATATATATATATATATATATTTATTTATTTATTTCTACCACTTTTCTGGGGTCGAGTCGCGGGGGCAGCAGTCTTAGGAGAGAACCCCAGGCTTCCCTCCCTCTCCCCAGACATTTCCTGAGAGACATAGTCCCTCCAGCATGTCCTGGGTCTTCCCCGAGGCCTCCTCCCGGTGGGACATGCCTGGAACACCTCCCTAGGTAGGCGTCCAGGAGGAATCTGAAACAGATGCCCGAGCCACCTCAGTTGACTTCTCTCGATGTGGAGGAGCAGTGGCTCTACTCCGAGCTCCTACCGATTGTCAGAGCTCCTCACCCTATCCATAAGGGTGCGCCCAGCCACCCTGCGAAGGAAACTTATTGTATCCGAAATCTTGTCCTTTCGGTCATGACCCAAAGCTCATGACCATAGGTGATAGTAGGAACGTAGATTGACCGGTAAATCGAAAGCTTTGCCTTTCGGCTCAGCTCCTTCTTTATCACAATGGACCAGTACATTGATCACATTACTGCTGCCGCTGCACCAATCCACCTGTAAATCTAACATTCCATCCTTCCCTCACTCGTGAACAAAACCCCAAGATACTTGAACTCTTCCACCAGGGGTAAGGACTCTCCTCCAATATATATATATATATATATATATATAGCCTGATAGCACTATATAGCACTGCAATTTGCTATCCAAAGCGAATTGGCCATAACATAAATACAATTAGCAATTACAATACCACAATTTAAAAAAAAGGAAGGTTGTTGATGTTTTACTGCCCTTTTCTGTCTGAACCACATCGGTGAATGTGCCAATGATGTAATTCTTTCTTTGTGAACAGGGTGTGCAGAGGTCACATACATTCACACTTTTCACACTCCTTGGACACTTATGGACATTCATACACATTTACGCATATTTTGCATACATCCTCCTGTCTTAAAATGCGTAAATCTGATGTGCTCCATGCAGGTAAGTGGGCTTGACAAACCACCTTAAGTTAGCTTTGAACAAATTTAAATGGATTGAACATAAACAATTAAGTTGTCCCAATAAAAAAAACTCAAGTATTGTGTTTAAACTCATTTTAAATAAGTAGTTTGAGCAAACAGCAAACGTAATTTTTTGAGCATGGGTGAATTGCGCAATGAGACGATATTCAGATTATATAATCTTTTTCAGTGCAAGCAAAGCACTGATACAGATTCTCATGCTGGATCAAGTTTAACTGGTCAAAGTTTATTATGTTGTCATTCAGCTTGCAGTGCAGGTATGAAACACAATAATGTAACGTGAAGCCCTGCTGTAGACATCCCGCTCCCCATTGATGGCAGAGATAACTTCCACTACTGCATGTGCATAGAAGGGGGGGAAAAGGACAACAGCAAGAGCTCTGGTTTCCTTTTCATTACATCGACTGCATTTTTAACATTTTATTGAAGTGTGGAGATACCACTAGACCTAAAGATTGAGCTGACAGACACTATTAAAGTTACTTGTACATGTAAACAATATCAGTTAATGAACAGTTTCCCAATTTCAACGTGACTTCTGTTTATTTATGTTTGTAAATTGCATTATGGGATGTTGATCTCTGCTCTGTCAACTTTTAATATAAAAAATCAACTCTAGATTTCAAAAAAGTGACATTTTAGTAGTTTGAAATAATATAAAGTATAAGAAACAATACATAATGAAATAAATCTGAAAAGTAACAGAAGATGTACCGAATCCTTGTTATTACAAGGTTTTTGTAGCGTAAAAACACCAACCGTGACAATTTATCACTTTAAACTATTAGAAATGTTAATAAATGTAACATTTTCTAATGTTTTTACGTTAAAGCTTGTCAGAAGAAACAGCAAGATCTAATAATGCAATTCAAAAGCATAAATAAATGGGGAAAAATAAAAACAAGAATCACAAAATACACAAACAGCTAATTTACAGATATTTTTACAGTGTATATTTATTTTAAAAATGTATTCAATCTAAACTGACCAAAACATTCAACAAATAAATAAACAAAGGAATGATTGTGTTTTATTTTTTCATTATAGAGCCATATAATGTAAACTACCTGACAAAAGTCTTGTCATCGATCCCAGTTGTAAAAGCGGCAAATCATGTGGCAGTAGGTAGATTTTTCTGATGAATCATCTGTTGAACTGCATCCCGATCATCATAAATACTGCAGAAGATCAATTGGAACCCGCATGGACCCAAGATTCTCACAGAAATTAGTCAAGTTTGGTGAAGAAAAAATCATGGCTTGGAGTTACATTCAGTATTAGGGAGTGCGAGAGATCTGCAGAGTGGATGGCAACATCAACAGCCTGAGGTATCAAGACAATTGTGCTGCCCATTACATTACATTACAAACCACAGGAGAGGACAAATTCTTTAATAGGATAGCGCTCCTTCTCATACTTCAGCCATTACGTCAAAGTTCCTGAAAGCAGAGAAGGTCAAGGTGCTCCAGGATTGGCCAGCCCAGTCACAAGACATGAACATTATTGAGCATGTTTGGGGTAAGATGAAGGAGGAGGCACTGAAGATGAATCCAAAGAATCTTGATGAACTCTGGGAGTCCTCAAGAACACTCATCAACAACAAATGTTCAACTAGAAGTCAAGTTGTTATATGTTGTTCCTAAAACATAGGCGACAAGACTTTTGTCAGGTAGTGTACAGTCAAATGGGGACTTTTGCTATGTGTTTATTAATCTGATTATTTGAAATATTCTTTCATTTTGTTTCGAACAGAAAACAAAAGTTCCTCCAACTGAGAAGGATATATGATCTGTATTTACAATTACGTAAATTGGCTACCAGTGTGACATTACACTCATGACTGCATGAAATAAACCTCAAGCGAGCAGATTTTAGTTTCAGTTAATGCCTTAACAAGGCAGACTCTTTGAATTTAGTGAATTTTATTTGATCTTAAAATGCAGTGTATTATTTTGTCCTGAGATTTTAGCTAATTTGTAGGAGTGTTCAACTTGAGATGAACAAATGCCACTTTGACAACATTAGATATAAATTCAGATATAATATTTCATCTCAGCAAATCACATAATCTGTGTAACTTATGCTCTCTTATTTGTAGTTCATCAACTTCGAACAATAACTCTCACTGTAAACTCAAAAAATAGTACTGCTTGATCAAACTACTTGTTCAAAATGAGTTGAAACAACACAATTCTTAGTTTTTTTTGTGGACAACTTACAGTAAATGTTTCATGTTCAATCCACTTAATTTCGTAAAAATGATAAAGCTAACTTAATTGATTTGTGTTGGGACAACATAAGGGAATTGTGTGAAACTCAGCATTTTATACAGCGTATAAAACACAGACCTGAAGAATTTTTCAAGAAAATACATCTCTGTCATTTTAATGGGGGAAAAAAAGACTTTTAGCACACTTTTAAATGAATGTGAACTGAATGTAATGTTTTCAGGCATTAAACGCATGTTATGTGCAACTCAATTAATATATAAATAACCTCATAAATAAAAATATAGTTAAAGTGTACTGTCAAACATGTACACTGTAAAACGTTTCACTTGGTTAAACCTACAATTTCAAGTTCACCAGCTGCCTTGAAAATGTGAGTCAACTCAACTTAGAGAGATTCTTTGTTTCAACTTAAGATGTCGAGTTTCACAATATTTTAAACTAAAACTCAACATTGGTGGATCAACCCTTTTAAGCTATATTTTTTCGATAGTCTACTGAACAAATCGTTAAACAATAACTTGCCTAATTACCCGAACCAGCCTAGTTAACCTAATTAACCTAGTTAAGCCTTTAAATGTCACTTTAAGCTGTATTGAAGTGTCTTGAAAAATATATAGTCAAATTTTATTTACTGTCATCATGGCAAAGATAAAATAAATAAAAGTTATTAGAAATGAGTTATTAAAACTATTATGTGTAGAAATGTGTTGAAAACATCTGCTGTCCGAAATTGGGGGAAAAAATAAACAGGGGGGCTAATAATTCTGACTTCAACTACATATCCTAAACAAATACAAACAAAATGTTAACAAAAAGTGCAAGGTACCAAGAACTAGAAAAAAAGTAACATGTTTAACAAAGTCAACTTAAACTTTTAAACACAAAAACACAGGACACCAAACAGGCCACATCCTGTCCCAGATATATTGTTAAGCACCCACATGAAAATCTACTACAGTAATTTATAGTATAACCATCCTGACACTGACACCTTCAATAGAGATTGGATGAGATGACAAAGGCTGTGCAATCAGCTATAATGCTGCTTACAATGATTTTTTAAGTGTGGGTGATATGCAGTTGAAGTCAGAAATATTAGACACATTTCTAAACATAATAGTTTTAATAACTCATTTCTAATAACTGATTTTATCTTTGCCATGATGACAGTAAATAATATTTGACTAGATATTTTTAAGACACTTCTTTACAGCTTAAAGAGACATTTAAAGGCTTAACTAGGTTAATTAAGTTAACTAGGCAGGTTAGGGTAATTAGCCAAGTTATTGTATAACGATGGTTTGTTCTGTTGACTATCAAAAAAAAAATTTGCTTGAAGGGGCTAATAATTTTGACCTTAAAATAGTGTTTAAAAAATTGAAAACTACTTTTATTCTAGCTGAAATAAAACAAATAAGACTTTCTCCAGAAGAAAAAAATATTATCAGACATACTGTGAAAATTTCCTTGCTCTGTTAAACATAATTTGGGAAATATTTAAAAAAGAAAAACAAATTCAAAGGGGGGCTAATAATTCTGACTTCAACTGTATATCGCATCGGCAAAAATAATTGAGGTCATGTCCATGTGTTGTGCGATAAGTCAATATATTGATTATTGTGACAGGCCTACCTAAACCCAACCAATAATATTTTCAAAAGCATAGATTAACCCGCCTACTCACCTCAACAAACCCAACGGACAGTTTTCAAAAGCAATCCACATAAGGCAAGATTTTTACCACGTTTTCCGATTTTACCACATTCTCACATTTAAGTTTTTATTTAATTTTTTGGCTTTTGTTTTTGTCTTGCCCGCTTTCTAGATCCGTTCTTCGATAGACTTGAACACTGTCATCTTGGTCAACTCCTCTCAGTGTCTCAAGTCTGCCGACGTACTTTACATGGTGAGCTACTGGTCAAACTGGTAACAGCGGGAAAGCCGTCCATACGGAGGTAAACGGTCAGTTGGTAAGCATGAAAAGAAACCAACCCAGGCTCATTCTGAGAACGTAGTCCCGGGGACGTTTCTGGAGACCGCGAAATACGTAGCCGGGGGTACGTACGGCTGCATTTCATTTTTTTAAGCGAAGGCTGCGGGGCGGTGTGACGCCGTTCCCTTCGGCGCTTGCCGGCCGGCCGGCCAGCCGGCCGCTCGCCTCCGTGTGGAGGGCTTTCCCGCTGCAGCCAGTTTGTCCGGTTAGCTCTTCGTGTACTCTGGCAGACTCGAGGCGCAGAGAGGGGCTGACCACGACGACGACCGGGTTTGAGTCCAGGGAAGAGCGGTTCCAGAAATCAGGTAAGAAAACAAAAACAAAATCCAAAAAATGAAGCGAACAAGTTCGTCACAGGGTGAGAATGTGGTCAAAATCCGAAAACGTGGTAAAAATCGGACGAGGGCTTTTCTTTTTCTGGACGGCTTTTGTGAACCGTCGTTGGTTGGGTTTGGGGACGGAGGAGGGTGGGTCAGCCGATTGGCTGACGCGAGAACGGCGCGGGAAAAAGCGCGCACAGCGGCCTCTCGCGGACTCGCGAAAACAAAAACTGCACAAATACGTACCTCCCGGGACGTATTTCGCGGTCTCCAGAAACGTCCCCGGGACTACGTTCTCGGAATGAGCCTGGGTTGAAAGAAACGGCGTCATGCCGCCCTGTATCATTTGTTTTAGAGACGAAAAGCAGCGATATGTACTTCTGACTACATAATTCGCAATCTCCAGAAATGTATATAGGGGTACGTTTTCAGAAAGAACCTATGATGTTTGAAACAATAATTATTGTGAAAAGCGCTATACAAATAATCTTGAATTGAATATTCCAGGAAAATCTCAAGATAAAATATTTATGGAAGCCATCGAAAACCATGTATCGAATACCTCCCCCTCCCATCCCCACCCCCCAAAAAAGATAGCAAATAAATAAAGACACTCCACTCACATTGAATCTGTACTTGTTGCTATTTTTACATGTGCAGATTATACCAATCGGAACGCTCTAGAACACACTGGCTTCATTCCATAATAACACTCCATGCATGAATCACACACTTGACTCCATAAAGACGGTATTATCCACAGCACGGGTCAAGCGGCTAAACTAAAGTCACACTCTTAGTACGACCTCGGGAACACTGTGTTGAGTAAATTCTTTGACCATGAAGACTGAAGGTTAAATGAAACTCTCCGACTAATACGATATAAGGTGACGATTAGATGAAAGCAGTTTACACACCAGTGATGATGCTGAACATATATTTAAGGGCTGTCTCCATTACACTTCATTACGCTGCTTTATTTATGCTGGGAAAAGACACAACAAGCTTAGTGATTTTAAAAGCCAATTAGGCATGACTGGTATGGGGGGAAGGTGGGAATGAGTGTGGTCCAATAGCGACTGTGCTAACAACCAATGTTTTTTTTTTTTAAACCAGTAAGCCTATAAATACCATTCAGACACCACAAACACTCATGTAAATTATTCAATTTGAGGTAATTTCAATTTTATTTTTTGATAGTTGCAAATCTGTTGATGATTCATTGGATTTACTAAGTTTATTTAAGGTAAGTGGTTGTAATGAGCTGAATTTAAACAAATAAATTAAATTAAGTAATGTTCAGCTTTATTTGTTTATTTAAAAACAACCCATATCAATTGTTTGCAACCACTTACCTTAAAAAAATTTAGAAAATCCAATGAATCATCTTTTTCATCGTAGGAATCTCTACATTTGTTACTTACTTACTCCCAGGGCCGTTCATATCGAAGTTGATATTTTTAGCCGCACCATGTTGGTGTTTCGTAACATCTAATTTTTACGAGGTGGGTCGTTAGCCTAACGCTCAACCCCCAACCTGGAGGACCAGGACATACACACAAACACTACGGACAATTTAGTTCATTCAATAGCGTATGTCTTTGGACTGTGGAGGAACCCGAAGCACCCGGAGGATACCCATGCGAATGCAGGGAGAATATGCAAACTCCACACAGAAATGCCGGGGCTCGAACCAGTGACCTTCTTGCTGTGAGGTGACAGCTCTAACTTATCCAGAATTAACTGAACCGCCAACTTATTCAGCATATGTTTTACGCAGCAGATGCCATTTCAGCTGCAACCCATCACTGGGAAACATCCATACACACTCATTCACACACACACACACACTCATACACTACGGACAATTTAGTTTACCCAATTCACCTGTACCACATGTTTTTGGAATGTGGGGGAAACTGGAGCACCCGGAGGAAACCCACGCCAACACAGGGAGAACATGCAAACTCCACACAGAAAACTCAAACCAGCAACCTTCTTTCTGTGAGGCGATTGTGCTACCCACTGCGCCACCGTGCTGCCACATTATTTGATTTAATCGATTACAAAAAATAAATAACGTATGTGTATCTGTGATTGGCTTTTATACACTTTTTACTGCTCTGTTAAATTTCAGCCAAAAGATCTTCACATAAAAATATAAAAACATCATCCGATTAATCGATTATTCGATCGACTACAGTGGTCGATTCATCGATTATTAAAATATTGATAGCTGCAGCTCTAATCCGAACAATTTTTCTCTTGTCATATCAAAGCTATTCACATATACGGTTAAAATAATGCACCCAATTTAACTCCAGCATTGTGAACAGAGACGTTTGATTAAAAGTCAGTGTGATTTTTAATCATTAAAACTTCTATATTTGCAGTTTTTGGTTATTATTAGGAATCAGGTATCAATCAAAAGCATCTTCCGCAGAGCAATTGTTGTATCATAATGTGTTGTTGTTGTTGTAACACGGTTAAAGTCAAAATTATTAGCCCCCTGTATTTTTTCCCCCAATTTCTGTTTAATATAGAGAAGATTTTTTTCAACACATTTCTGAACATAATAGTTTTCTACTAACTGATTTATTTTTATCTTTGCCATGATGACAGTAAATAATATTTGACTAGATATTTTTCAAGACGCTAGAATTCAGCTTAAAGTGACATTTAAAGGCTTAACTTAATTGAAACATTGTATAATGATGGTTTGTTCCGTAGACAATCGGGAAAAAATACTGCTTAAGGAGGCTAATAATATTGACTTTAAAATGGCTTTTACAAATGTAAAACTCCTTTCATTCTAGCCCAAATAAAACAATTTAGACTTTCTCCAGAAGAAAAAAAAACATTATAGGAAATACTGTGTAAAAGTTCAACATCTTTTTGGAAATATTTGGAAAAAAAAATCACAGGAGGGCTAATAATTTTGACTTCAACTGCACACTGTAAGGTAAACCGGTAAAAGAGATATATAAAATACTCACGGCCGCTCGACATCCTCCATGCGTCACGAGCCACTGCAGGCAGGTCAGGTTGCCCGTGGCTGCGGCGTCATGCGCAGGACTCGCACCGTTTCTCGCCAGGCTGTTCGCCGGTAAACCCGCTTCGTCCACCAAATACCGCAGACAGGTGAGCTTCCCTGCTCGGGCGGCGTGGTGTACAGGAGTCGCTCCCAGCACATCTTTCACGTCGCCGTTGAGTACTTTCTCCGCGAATTGTACTTTCAGAGTTTGTACATCCCCTTGCCTCGCAGCGAGAAGTGTCCTTTCAACCACCATGATGATGCAGCGCCTCCAAACAAATGACTATTAGCGCACCATTAAGCGTCAGTTATTATTAGTCCACACTACAGAAAGCGTTTTCCGCGCAGCCTCCCGGTAAGGGTGTCACTTTGTGCCGTCCATCCCTCTTTGTTTGAGTCACCACACCATAACGGTACTTGACCTATATCTAGGACATATGTTGCGACATCATAGTATGACTTATGTGGCGTAAAACAGGCCTACCTCCATTCACTCTGCGCACAGAAGACAAGCCAAGCATTTCTTTACCATCCTAGTCGTCTATGAATGCATCCATCTCATTGACTTTACTTCGTCTGCGCACTCGCAGCATTTCACCTGTTGCGTTCCTCGATTACTAACGGCACACAGACCGAACTAAACAATGTCCCCACAAAACCCATGCGTCCCTAGCGCGTTATGCGAAGTAGGCTATTTGGCCTGTTGTCAAACGGTTCGTTCAGAAGTCTTGAGGGACTGAACTTGTGAATAATCCATTAAGGGGAGGAGAACTGTAACATGTTGGCCCCACTCAAATCGGCTCAGATGTTAAAGGGACAGCGCGTCACGATGACGCTGTTTGGTTACGGGATGTCTGATTAAATTTTGTCTTATTTAAAGTTGTTATTTTGATGAATATTCTCCTATTGATGTTTATGACGTCATGTGTTTTGTTACTTTAATGGAGTTTTTTTTAGGTATGCAGCAAAACATATATTAGACATTAGCCCATGTTGTCAACCTGTCTTTGCAAAACAATAGAAAAATAGATTATTATTACTACTATTATTCTTATTATTACTATTAATATTACTACTATTATTATTACTATTATTATAATTATTACTATGGCTCTTATTATTACTATTATTATTACTGTTATTCTTATTATTACAATGATTATTATTATTACAATGATTATTATTACTACTACTATTATTATTACTATTATTATTATTACCATTATTATTACTATTATTATAATTATTACTATTACTTTTATTATTACTATTATTCTTATTAATACAATGATTATTATTATTATTATTATTATTATCATCATTATTATTATTATTACTACTACTATTATTACTATTATTATTACCATTATTATTACTATAATTATTATTATTATTACTATTATTATTATTATTATTACTATTACTATTATTATTAGTACTACTACTACTACTAATACTAGTATTATTGTTACTAGTATTAGAATTCTTATTATTAGCATCTTTATTCTTCATGTAGGCTTTTAATGTGTAATAATATCAGTGTGCCTGTTTTTTCGAACGCGCAGGTGCCACCTGCTGGTTTTATCACCTGAAATGGCTTGCAGGCCCTATTTTACCAATAGATGGCAGGCTCGCTCAATATTTTGTTTATCATTGAGAATGCACGTTTTAGATGACAAATTAAATGACAGTTAAACAGACTTGCTTACATGTTAATACTAGTTTGTTCCTAGTACTCAGGTGGAGACCTGACACCTTGTATGGCTATTACTGCACTGTAAAAAATTGTCCTTACAGCATATGTTTTTAGATCATTATAACTTAATAACTAAGTTAATAATGGTCTAATTTAATTTTATAAGTTACGCAAGCTGTTTTAAATCAGTTTAGCATATTATAAGTTCAATAGATTCATAAGGTTCACTTGATTCAGCTTAAAAAATTTAAGACCACCAGAATTCTCTACAATGTATTATGTAGTTTTCTTATTACATTCATTGTTACATAACTGTTCTTATAATAATGGTATAATGTATTTCATAGCCAAACAAAGAACATCTTTTTTTCATTTGACTTCACTTAATAGTAGACTGGATGACTCTATAATTACTGCAATTTGCACCCATTTATATTTATTTTTAATTGTTTCAAATAGCCTATAAGTTAAAAATTTGATTGGCATACTATGACTGACCTGTGTGGTCGGGTTTTCCCAGTATAGTCTGCCCTTTTTTAATTGTATTTTTAAAATCTACTTGTGTGCCTTGATAAATAATTAACGATGTATATCCACTAGTATTCTACACTCTCAGAAATAAAGGTACACGAGCTGTCACTGGGGTGGTACCTTTTCAAAAGGTACACATTTGCACTCGAAGGGTTCGTATTGGTACCTCAAAAGTATATATAAGTACCTACAAATGTTATGAGGAACACTTTTGTACTTTTTAGGTACTAATATGGTACACTTGAGGTATTAATATGGACCTTTTAGGTACAAATTTGTACCCTTTGTAAAGGTACCACCCCAGTGACAGCTCGCGTACCTTTATTTCTGAGAGTGTAGAATCCTAAACTTTTGTTTTAAAATGATTTAAAATAAATGGGCATTTCTCAAGATTAAATGATCACTCATGTAGGTACACTCTCAGAAAAAAATGGTAGTGTTGTACCAAAGAAGGTACAAACCCTTGTCACTGTGGTAGTACCTTTTTGAACAGAATTGTACCTTAAGCCAAAGAGACAGTTGTACCATTGCAGTTTGTACCTTTAAGAACATGATTTGTACCATGGGAAACCAAAATGTACCTTTAATTTTTAAAACCAGCAGATACAATATTGTACCTTCATCAAAGGTACAAATCTGATCCATGAAAGTACCACCACAGTGACAAGACACTTTGAACCTTAACGGTGTCAAATGTGTTCCTACAAGAACTATTTAAAAGCATTTTGCCCTTTCCTAAATTTATTTTCAGTAAATCTAAAACATCAAATACATTTTTAAACAATGCTTTTAAAGAAGTTTCTTTTTGTGTAAATGCACCTTTTAAATTTTGAATAAATAATAAAAATCACTTTAACATAAATCAAAAGATCTATTTTTGCTAAACATTTCACAACACTTTTCAAAAAAAAATGTTACAGCAGTACATTCTCCCATGTACAATCTAACTCATTTTTCTCCAATTTTTACACAATACCTTTGTAATCACTTAAAAGTTCATTTAATTTACTTAATTTTAAAATAGAATCATAATTATGCAAAAATATTGTAACGAGATATGCACAATGTTTAAATATTTTATACATCAGTAAAATATCTGCATGAACACTTTGCATATGCAGGACTTTTGCCAGCTCACGTGCTTAGTGGAAAGAAAACGCCAAAAGGTGCAGATATCAATAATGAAAATGCTTACCAAATGTTTATTAAAAATGCCTTAAACATTTAGTTTACAATACCTATAGTTTTGTTTTACCAGTTGTTTTGTTTTATAGAACTTAATAAATAATGTTTATGAGTTTCTTTAAACATATGCTTTTAAATGATGATTCATGTTTTAATATGGAAATTATTCATAAAATCACTTTGCCTTTCCAGTAATATTTATTTTCATAGATATTGTAATAAAGAAAGAGTTTTCCAACACTTATGTGCCTTTTTATGAAAACAATTGTGTACCTTATTTTCAATTGTATCAGAACAGTGTCATAATAGGTCTTTTCTGTTTAAAGTACAACTTTTACAAAGGTACAAAACTGTTCCTTAAGGAACATTATTTGTACCACCGTGTACCTTTTTTTCTGAGAGTGTAGAAGTTATGAAGACGATTCTTATTTTGATGTTCTTTATTCACAATGAATTCACAAAGTGCGGGGCATGTAATGCGTTTGCAATAATATTGCTTTTTAATCATGTTTACCAGATGAATTAAACACTTCTATAGCTCATAGGCTACTGCATTTTTATGTAACCGACACGCAACACCCGTCTCCCCGTCTCTCCAAAAGCGCAACAGCTGGAGCCGACGCGTGCTTTATGCTGATCAACCATTTGGCGTCAGTCTCGTGCCTGGCGCGTGCCATCCTCATCTATTTAACTATTCCGAGGCGCACGAGCCAGGCTTATTAATGATAATCCCTCAGGGACTGTTGCAGGACTGGTCTCACAGGACAGCTCAGACCTTTGGTTGAGTGATAGTTGCGCAGCGCTTACCGAGAGTCAAATACGCATCTCATAAAGCTTTGTTGTGTTACACCAGCAAAATTAATCCAAATTAAATTAATCATAAATTACTTTTTTACAGTGTCGTGGGGTAATTACAAATGTTTAAAATATTATTTTAAAACCCAAACCATACCTTTTTAATAATCAAATGCATTTTTTTATTTTAAAAAATTAAGTCTACCTTAAGGCATAACAGTCTAAATAAATTAATAAATACAGTTTTAAACAAATACAACGTTATCTACTTCGTTTAAACTTTATAGGCTAAAGTTGAAGTCAAAATTATTATTACATTTCCCGAGAGCTGTTTAACGAGACCATTTTTATTTTCAAACGGGATTGTAACTAATTTCTAAAAAGTAATTTAGGCTATTTTGAGACAAGTCAATGGACAACAGTGATTTATTCTGTATTTATATATATATATATATATATATATATATATATATATATATATATATATATATATATATATATATATATATATATATATATATATATATATATATATATATATATATATATATATATATATATTAAGGGGGCTAAAATATTAACCTTAAAAATTGTTTTAGAAATAAAATGCTTTTATTCCAGCCAAACTAAAACAAATGACTTTTAAAACACTTCAGAAGAAAATTAATTTTGCCTTCATATATATATATATATACACACGCATTCATATATATATATATATATATATATATATATATATATATATATATATATATATATACACACACACACTTTATATATATATATATATATATATATATATATATATATATATATATATATATATATATATATATATATATATATATATATATAAAGAGAAAGAGGGGGGGGGATTTTGATAATATATAAATATGGAATTTTGATTCGGTGATATCATAATTAGAATAGAGTCAGCAATAAACAAACGATGGTCGAGCCCTTTTTACAGGCTATAACTTGTCAAGATTAATTTCAAGTGCATATTTTACATGTTGTGTTTTGTGACCCAAGTCTATTCACTTTTATTTAACATCATTGTTGTGAGCATCATTGTGTGCTCTATCAAAGATTTAGGTCAGGCCAGCAGTTAAATGAGCTTTGTCTCATCATTGTTTAACAGATATTGGAAAAATTCCTCACAAATTACCCGTGTGAAAGTAGAGCAGTTCAGAAAGATAATCTAACGGTCACACTCTGAAAGGAAGAGAGCATGGGAAAAGAGGGATATAAAGTGCACGCGCCGAGCGTGTGACAGTTATTCAAATTTCCCTCCAATTAGGCCAACCGAAACTCTATTGTGTTCGCCATCTGTTGCCAATCCCGCATGGGACTGTTCCTAGACTGTTTCAGCCTCCTCCATAGAGAGCTGGGAAACAGACACCGCATTCTTGTATGTACAATCTGCACTTTAAAACACACTAGATAGAGACACTTTAATTCCTGCTTTTTATTAAGAAAAGTCTACATTAGGTTACAGTGTATGTTGTTCCAATATGCGATGTTTGAATTGTCCTTTTACTTTATGCATTGCACACAATTTTTGTTATTGATTAAAAAAATAATTTAATTTTTTCTTTTCTTTTAGCATTGATTTTCCTTTTGACCTTTATTTTAGTATTGATGCAGCGCGTCATGATGGCGTTCAATTAAAAGAATATAGATGCTTTATTTTTTATGTATTTGTTTGTTTGATTTTCCAACCTAAATCATTTGTTTATCATTAATATAGGTTGTCTTGTACATCTTAAAATTCCTACGCAAGTTGTTTATTTGTCGTTCCTTCACACCGTGTTGTTCGACATTGTGGCCCATCTGCCACTCCAGCGCGTGCCATTCATTAGCGCCGCTCAGATGAGATCGTATCGACTTCATGAAATAGTAAAAAACACTGTGTGTTACTGCTTTATTTGAATTCAGACCCTTCTTTACATACATACCCTACTGTGTTTATTTATTTTTTTCAATCTTAACATACTATGGTATTAAAGTATTCAAAGGTATGGTATAAAACACTTGTTACCTCAAGAAGCTTTAATGATTGTATTTTTACAGGGCATTGAGATGAGAACAACAAAAAAATTAGACCTTAGAGCGAAGACCATCTTAAAGAGACAATGTTTAAGATCTGCTTAAAGTTGCAAATAAGTAAGCAAAATGGATTGTATAGAATATTTAAAATAAGACACCACGACACAGAGGAATGGAAAGTCTTTATTTTGATGTTAGCAATGAAGACACAGAAGCCAAGTAGAAAAATATGTTTATTTCGCATTCTACACACACTCTCACTCACTTGTACACACACACACACACGCGCACACACACACACGCACGCACGCACGCACGCACGCACACACACACACACACACACACACACACACACACAAACACAGACACAGACTCTCTCTATATATACAAAGTATGGCACTTAATTTTACAAATAAATTATTAAGTATACTACCCCTAAACCTTTTAAGCGTTTACAGTACCTAATTATTGCTAATGCGTCACATTTACTACATGTAAAAGTGCTGTGCAACAAAATGATAATTATTTTGCTTATATTCCATACTCCCTATCCTAACCCATGTGCCACCATGTCGATTTATGTTGATTGATTCTATCAATTCTGACCAAAAAGACCAGTTTTTTGTTAAGGATAATTTACAATTAGGGTTAGGTTTAAGGGTAGGAGTTAGATTAGATCAAATGTTCGAATAGGGGTTGATAAACCAAATGTCTTGACTCAGGAACGCGTCATAATGTCCAAAACCAGGCCGTCGGACATACATGCTTACACTTTATTTCTTTCTTGCTACACAACTATTAAATATATGTATTTACTATATGATTATGAGAAGAATGCGGGTTTGGTTTAGGGTTAGTTACATAAAGGCTTTGTAATTATGCATAATTAATTGTAATTGCTGAAGTCCGTAGGCTTATATGGAACACGTGTAGCAAGAATGCCCTAAAATAAAAAAAATGGTTACCAAAATTTTTATTAGGAATCCACAGTATATAATATAACAGTTCTTAATAAATAATGTCTACATATTTGGACAAATATTACATGTTTAGAACAGTGATTTGCTAATTATGCTACTAAAAAGAGGTAAGTTTTGCAACTTTTGCAACTTCAAGAACACATATTAACATGCAATCTTTAATTTTTCTCTTGAGAATAATTACAAGGGCGCAATGAGATTCGGGAACTGTCATGACATATAGGAACGCTCTTGGGTTTATGAGAGCAAGAATAGGTTTGAACGTTATTAAATGTGCATTATACTGGCTATTAGGCTGTGAGCCTTAAGCCTATAAGCTTGGGCATTCATAAGTGAACAAAATTGAGTGACAATCTACTTTGTATCAGTCATTAGAACCTTTTCCTACTTATATGTAACTTAATTGTAACATTGTAACACTCTGTATTCCATGTCTGCAATCAAACAACAATGGCATGAATGTGCCTGTTCAAACATCCACACAAATCATTCATTCATTTTCTTTTCGGCTTAGTCCCTTTGTTAATCCGCCACAGCGGAATGAACCGCCAATTTATCCAGCATATGGTTTACGCAGCGGATGCCCTTACAGCTGCAACCCAACACCAGGAAACACTCTTACATTCTTATATTCACACACAAACACTATGTCCAATTTAGCTTATTCAATTCACCTATTGTATTCTTGCTGTGAGGCGCCAGTGTTAGCCACTATGCCATCGTTTTAAATTAATAATGCAAATTAAATATTGACTAATGTATTGTGATATTACACCCACACTGTAGTTACAGCGTATTAAACATGCGCACAGCACCATGTAAGCGTAAAGGTGTTTGTATAGGCTACTGTACTGCAGCCAACTACAAGATATGCTTATCACTGTATTCTAAAAAAGAACACACTTTAATTAATACTTACTTGTGCTGCGGTGGAGGTCATTGAACTGAAATGCAATGATTCATATGATCCAGCTTCTACAGGTGATCTCCTTAAAACACAAAAGCATCAGGTTAAAAGCATTACGTGCATTGAATTACTGGAAGATTACAGAATACTCACTCTTAAAAAAATGTTCTAAACAAAATTTTAACATAAAAGAATTGCATCATTGTTTGCTGAAAAAATGTCAGGCTACACATGGTGTGATGCGCTCACCATAATCAATTTCAGACCGCAAAAATGTTAATATTAATAGTATAAATAGTTAATTAATAAAACTGATATTTGCTTAGCATAATACGATACATTTCACGTTTTAAAAATAAATCCTAAAAGAAATTTTGTTATAAATACAGTCTAAAAGATATGCAACGTCACAATTACGTCTGAAAGTTGTAGGTTCTATTATAAAACTTCAGTACTGCGTTTTAAAGCAAATTACTCTTTCAGTGCACCTGAATTCAACGTCCAGTTAAATATTCCATGCCGTTTCTGTTTAATAATTTGTGCCATTTCTTAGAGAAAATTGTTCAGGCATATTTTTTTTTCAGTTCAGCGCAGAATATTCAGTGAATCTACAAATATTAGATTGCATTAAATTGTATTGTCCTTACACGTACAAGGCAACGAAATGCACTTTAGCTCTAACCGCGAGTGCAAAAGCAGCAAGTGCAGAATATAGGTATATATTGTTAAGTGCACTCATAGAAAACTACGAGTAATGGTTACAGATTGATATACCACAATCAGGCATTTACAAGTAGACGAACATAATGTACAGGTAAATCAGGTACATGCAAATAGATATGAGAATGATATGCAGGTTTCTATAATCTGTAATTACAAATAGATTATATGTATTATCATTGCTTTTCCTTCGGCTTAGTGCCTTTATTCATCAGGGGTCGCCACAGCGGAATGAACCACCAACTTATCCGTTTTACACAGCGGATGATGTCTTTCCAGCTGCAACCCAGTACTGGGAAAATGTATAATCAAATTTACAAATGTATATGTGCAGAGGATGCATACATTAACAAATTGGTAGGCTATATGTGCAGTGTAGTGCAATAATTTATGAAATATCGCGAATAACCGTACATCCTTAATCATGACATTTAAACTGATTATAACTAGGCCTATTTTCATCATATTTTATCTTCAAAGTAGGTTGCATAGAAATAGCCTTCTGTTTAGACTGCCGGTAACATGATTAAATGACAACAGTCACAAAAAACGTTATTTCTTCATACAAACTGATTACAGTATTATACCGCTATGAATACCGAAATCTGCCTGTACTTTAGAGATGATATTAACGTTCGTAGCATTTACATTCCATTGACAATACATAAGCAGTAATACGAATAAGGCGATGGTTAGTCATGTGAAGCACATTAGTTAATATTACAAAGCATTTAGTGCAATGACAATAATCTGAAAACTCAAACAGAAGGTCTAAATACTCGTACTTTTATCGCAATAATAACACAATATTACACATACACTTACCTGCTCTCCTATGCGACCACACTGGACACGTTGTGCTGATGCCCCAAGCGTGCTGTGAAAGCGCAGTCGTGTGCTTGTATTGAGCGCCCATTTACTCAGAGAGCCTGCTCGCAAATGAAGAGCAAGCACGCGCTTTGTGGGCGTGGAGGGTGTCCGCCCTTTCAGAGGTCGCCATGCTATCAAACTCATGTAAGTGTCTAGCTCGAAACCCGAACAGTGCGATCTTTTAGCATACGATATTAACAGTTTTGAAGCTGTTAACATTACTGCGCTATGATAACCACATGTATAGAGCTTTGCGATAAAAATTAAATAAAAATTTAGCTACATATTATCCATACTTTAAAACTAGAAGAAAACGAACAAGAGGAGCCTTTATCTATAATTCATTATAATTACACAGCCATCTGGCCTTTTGTCCCCGTGGCTCGTGCCGTTCTCGTGCCCAGCGCGAGCGGTGACTCTGAGGGGTTATTGCACTTTAGTCTTTTCTTCAGATACTACCTGTGGACATTTCAAGAACATACTATATATTTAAAAAAAATGAATAAAGGAACAATTTTAAAAGATCTAGCCTGCGGCCCATCAAACTGAATCTGTGCTGACGCAATTCGGCCTCGAGATTAAGATGGGGAAGCTTTTTAACTTATGTTACGTCACATAAACTATCGGCGAATCATTACATGAGGAAAACAAGTCTTTGTGTGAAACATAGCATCACCAGATGCGCATTCATTTGGCTTGGCTTCTAGCTTGGGTATTTGAATTAAGATTGGATGTTGCTAATGCTAGGTATGTTGTTGATGGGTTTTGAAATTCACCTATGGGTGCAGCTTAAGTTATTGTTTGGCTCATGGACGCGTATGTTCATATTTCAGCCTTTGTCTGCGTTTTGATAATTGCAACATAGATTTCGATTAGATTGTTGATGTTTTTTTATTACATTTTCAGGTCTGTCACTAGCACGACTCACGACTGCATGATTTTGCAAAGTAATAAAAAGAAAACCAGCATTATTGTGTATTTGATATATCTTTCTCTAAAACATAACATTTACATAAATATTAAAATTGGTCTCTGCTTCAACCTTTGTCTATGGCCTATATCAATACTTGTACCATTATTCAGTGACTGATAGGCCTATTAAACTCAGCTATTCAATTAAATTAAAATGTAATTAAATTAAAATTTGTCTCTACTTTGCTTCAACCTTTGTCTATAAAGAGAAACTAAACATAGCCTATTATTCTTGCTTCAATTAAACTTCTTAATTGAAAGAGCTATATTAATAATTTTACCAATATTCAGTGACTGATAGGACTATTTAACTCAGCTGAAATAAATTTGCTTTATGCTTTAACCTTTGTCAATAGAGAAACTAAATCTTGTTCGTTACTCTTTCTTCAATTAAACTTCTTAATTGAAAGATCTGGTTTAATAATTTTACCATTATTTAGTGATTAGGCCTGTTAAACTCAGCTATGCAATCAAAACAACTAGAAAAAGCACAGACAAACAAATGCTGAATCTTCAGTCTCGGCGTGATGCTGTGAGAGACGCGCAGCTTTGCGAAACCCCACATGTCCGCTCATCCATCCCACACACACACGTTAGGTTTTAGGCTCTAAACAACACATACCTAGGCTATTGTATGCAATATTACACGTCAACAGCTGTTTGCCACCAGCGTTGGTTTTGGCTTGGGAAGCATACTTTATTTGGGCTTTCTGTTATGTCTGTCTTCGACGTTGGCTTGTTTTTGAAGTGAAATAAACAGCATGCATTTGATTTAACCCACGAATCATATACATAAAGCCTTGCGTTGTTAATTATCTAGACTTCCTTTGTATAAACAATTTATATTTTTATTAAATCTATATTTTTACCTCATTATAAACATTACATTTTGCAGCATTTGAATATAAATGTAATATATAAACTTTCGGATGACAAATTATGTTTTCTGGTGACTCTTTCTTTCTTTCTTTTAATATTGGATTGTTTTGGAAAACGAATAAGCACACAATGGTCTTAGACCTATATTGAAGATTAATATGAATATTAGACATAAACATATTTAAAACATTAAAAAGATATTCATTTACTCTCGGAAATAGAGGAAGATGTCACTGAGGCGGTACCTTTTCAAAAGGTAGATTTTTGTTCCTAACAGGTCCTTAAAGGTGCATATTACTACCTAAAAAGTACAAATATGTACCTAAAGGTACAAAAGTAAACCTTAAAGGTACAAAATTGTGCCTTAAAGGTGCTAATGTGCAGCTGTATGGTACAAAATGTACCTTTTGAAAAGGTACCACCACAGTGACAGATATACCTTTATTGTGTTCACTTATGTCATAATAATGAATTTGGATTGAGATAAATGTTGGATTGAGTTGAGTAAATATTTTCGTTGATGTAAGGACTGTTAGGATAGGACAATATTTGGCTGAGATACATACAACTATTGTCCAGAAAAATGTCTTAGCAATGCATATTATTAATCAAAATTATGTTTTGGTGTATTTGTGTAACGTAAATTTACAAAATGTCTTTATGTTCTTTTCTCAATAGTCTACGGACTTGGCATGAAATAAAGATGGATACATTTGACTCAAACAATGTGTTTTTGGCTATTGCCACAAATACACCCGTGCAACCTAACACTAGTTTTGTTGTCCAGCGTCACATATTAGATAAATATGAACATGAAAATACCATAAGCTGTCTATTTTTTCGCTGCACCGCATACTGGTTTATAAACTACTTTTGGAAATTTACTTTGTAGGCTGTAAGCTGTTCATTAGTTCTGACGAATAATTTAGTAAATTACTATACATCAAGACATTGAAAAAATGTAGTTAGAATCACGATTTGAATCAGAGTAGTTTACGACTGAACTTAATTCTGAAAACTGATGAGTACCTAATAAAGTAAAATAAACATACTGTAACAAATTAAACATAAATAAAATGTCATTTTTATATTAATGTCACAATTTTAAATATTCTGCTAATTGTTTCCGATTAAACGACTGGCAACAAACTCAATCTGCTGCTCTCAATGTGATGCAGAGAGGGAGAGGGAGAGAACCGCCAATGCTGCCCATTCTGCAAATAGTTTCTAATTTAAATTCATATAAAGTGTAATTCACAAATCAGAATTGCCGACGAAACCTAAATCAGGGAAACCAAGGAGAAACAAAGCACACATCGTGATCAAAATCTGGCAAAGAGTAACTCTGATCTACTGCAACAAATCGACATTATTTACTCATACTTTACTCGTTTCAAACCTTTTATGAGTTTCTTTATTCTGATAAACACAAAATAATATATTTTGAAAAATGTTGGAAACCTGCAACCATTGACCTCCATAATATTTGTTTTTTCCTATAGAAGTGAAAGGTTACGGGCTTTCAGTTTTTTTTCAGAATATCTTCTTTAGTGTGTTCATCTGAAGAAAGAAACACATGTAAGTAAATTTTCATTTTTGGGTTAATTATCTCATTATTATTCCCACACTTGCAAAAAAAAAAAAAAAAAAAAAACATTTACAGAAAGTAGTGTTGACTTGCATTTGAATGTGTGTCAAAATAAAGAGAACATATAACAAACTAAGGAGCACTTAGCTTTGAGTTGGGTTTTTACCATACAGAGGAGGCAATATAGGATTGTTTTTATTCAATTTATTCAACTTGCACAGATGGGTACCCACGCTAGTTTAAAGACAGCTCAAACTCATTCAATGTGTTTTTATACATCGCCCCCCAGACATGACAAGCACAAGTCAGCTACACTGGAGGTTAATTGATGCGCTCTCGGAGCCTGTGACGCGTGCGCTGATGGAAATGCAAAAGGTCTTTAGTGCAACATCAATAGTTTGTGCTCTAATAATTTACATTGATTTTTAAAATAAATAAATAATTGTATTTTTTTTATCAGATTACACCTCCAGTTACATAGTCCAATAAGTTTAAGTCTTAAACCTGCTGCACACATTATACCAGATGCCGGCAAAAAAAGATACCAACATGCGCTTCGTATATGATTGTTCGTTTAATCTTCTATTCGTGTCATCATATTCCTTGCGTTCCTCAAACCCAACCCAACCCCCAACAAAAAGAAAAAAAATCTCTTTGTGCAATTCAGTGAAGCTTTATTGCCATATTCGGTCATATGGCTCAGACAGACATCGACGCCAATAAGATAGCCAAAAACGCAGCAACGTGATAGGGCGGTAATATAGCAAGCAGGTGACTGAAGAGTTCTGCAGTCCCGGACTCTAGGGGGGTGAGGTTCAAATTAGTGGCGCGCTTTGGTGTGATTGGAGGACCAGGCATCCATCTGTTACTAACGGCGCGTGCCAGGCGCGTGAGATCACGACTCATTTGAAATCAGAAGTTATCGCTTCTATATAATCCCCAACTGCTTTTAAAATGTAGTCACTGCAAAATGCAACAGTGGGCTATAGTCTGCATGTAAAAAAGAAGACAAACAATCACTCAATTCTGTTATATGAGTGAAACATTATTTCTACACCCAAACTTTATATTCTCGTTTATTTCTAAACCCAAACGTATTATTTTGTAACATTATTGGGAATATTTCAAATGTACGTTGTATTGCAAACTTTATTCTTCAGTTGACAATGTGCTAGCCAACGTTTTGTTGTATGATAGAATAATAAGAACTTATAGGCTACCCAACATGGTCCATGTTAACAGATGTCAACAACATAGCGTGGCTTGGTTAATTATTGCGAGCATTATGCCCTGTATTATTTATCACTTGACCAATAAATGTCGGTTCTACTTGTGAAACTAAATATCTTAAAACGCAAACTGTAATAAAACATTGCAACAGAAGTGTAAGAACAATTACAAGTAGCATACAAATACACATTTAACCAAATGTCATTAATGTAAATGTATTAGCCTTTTTTTTAGACAATACGCATTATACCTAAATGCGAAATAGATCTATTTGCTTTCTTAAGAACTTTAATTTCCACGTGATATAGATCTAGTGAATTATTTAAAAAAATATATATTTTTTTAAGCATGCAAACATGCTGAGTTATATGTAAGCTATCAATGAAAATTGTTAGTATCAGTCACACGCGCATACCAGTGGTTTGGTTGATGCGATCATCAATCAACAGATGGCAACTTATGGGACAGCCAGATCAGATCTTTTCTCCTCGGCGTCAAACTAAACGCGACACAATAGATCGGAGACCCTCCCTCCACGCCAAAGGGGACTATAAAAGACCACTCTCTTCCATCCTGACCACAAAGCTCTCAACTCCTCTCTCAAGAGTACAACTAGAGAAACCAACCGATCAAATCATGACTCCAAACATTATTACCGAAGCTCATTCCCACTCATTCGGCTCTCGAATGACTGTAGCTCAGAGAAAAGAGGCACATGAACTGAGAAAGGTGAGGGCGATTTTCAGTTCTTCTAATGAGCACACCTGAATCCGTTTATCTGTATTTAAAAAAACTTAAAAAAACACACATTCATATTGACTCACTTCTTTCCTCTTCTTTTCCCCCAGACTCTCAAGCCATTGATGGAAAAGAGAAGGCGGGCTCGCATTAACGACAGCCTCAATCACTTAAAAACTCTTATTCTCCCACTGGTCGGCAAAGATGTAAGTATCTTAACTTTGGTTCTTTGGCCATGCATACAATACTTATAAATCCAAGTTTATGTTAGTGTTTGAACAATATGATAATCTGTAAAATCACTTTAATTCGTAGGCTTCACGTTATTCAAAGCTCGAGAAAGCCGACATTCTCGAAATGACCGTCCGGTTCCTGAGAGATCTTCCTTCCTCATCAGCTAAAGGTGAGTTAGCTATCGAATTTACCCTTTTCCACATTTTTAATCGTGATTGTCTGCATTATTTCAAAACAAACACATGATTAATTTTCTCATTTTTTTCTCTTCAAAGGTCAAACAAACAGCTATAAAGAGGGCTATAAAGCCTGTTTACAGCGCATATCTACGATGCTCCCGCAGTCAAACTTGGAAACAGAAGCCCGTCAGCGCGTCAGCGAGTTCATCCAGCAGTCGATGGTGTCTTCTTCATCGTCCTGCCTGAACTGCTGTGCTCAGAACTCAAGAATGATTTCACAAATGCACCAGAGACTTGTGAGCTTGAGGAACAACAGCTCAATGGAGAACCCCATTAGTACCGTGTCAGCTCCAAGCCAACCTCAGCCTGCGCAACAGGCAGCTGAGGACATGTGGAGACCGTGGTGACCAAGTGCGCAATGAGTCTTCAGGGAAATTGTTTTAATTAAGTGTATTATATTTATTTGTCGTTGTAAAATGTAAAGCCTGTGATTGAGATTATTTGTAAAGATTTTAAGTATTTATTGCGTAAAATGTGGCTACTTTGTAAATGAAGCCAGTGAGCACAGATCATGCATGGAAACTGTATTCTATGAGCATAACGTAATGCAATCCTCATTGGGGTTTAAATATGATAGGTTGTAAACAACACAATTGTAAACCCCAAGGGTTAAAATGTATTTCTGAGGTTTGCACAATTGACTTTATTTTATTTGGTCTGTGCAAAGTTGTCGTAAACACTGTGTGTTAATTATTAATGGCAAAATGGATGTCCCTGAAGAAAACATGAAAATGTGTTTGTGAACCAAGAGATGAATAAAATAATTATGCTTCGAATTTCTTTGAATCTCGATTGTTTATTTTTAGGAAATCGTTTTCTTGCAGAAATAAAACCCGAAAGATGGATACGAAAAGAAAACAAAATCTTAAATTTCAAAAAAAAAATAATAATAATAATAATTGCAGTTTGAAACGAGTTCTTTATTAAACAGGACACACAGACACGCTCTTAAAAGAATAAAAGGCAACATTTTCAGACAATTTCAGAACTAGTAATTTAGTTATATTATCATCTATCTTTAGCATCTCTAATATTCTATAAGAGGTTCTTCTAATGACGTGGACTTCCTTAACTTTATGTCTGAGCGTGATTTTATTATGATCCGAATTGTCCTCGTTTTCAAGATGCAACGTGAACGACTGATATATTTAACCCCACATGTTTCTTGATGCATTAAAATTAGCAAAACAAAACAAAAACTATAAACTCTGATATACCATAAATAAAATGATTATGGTGCAGACACAGTCAAAGCCATGGTGAAATCTCTTTTTCTCCAATTGTATCCACACTTAACACTGTTCATAACATTTGCGTTACACAATGCTTCATCTTTTTAAGCTGCATCATGTTCAAAACAGTTTGAACATTACAAAATGCGCATTCCCTAGTTGCCTTGCTTATTTTTAATTTTATTTAATGGAAACATATCCACTGCATTTTCATTCATTCCTTTATTCATTCATTCATTCATTCATTCATTTTCCTTCGGCAACATGTGTTTTACGCATGCAGCGGATGCCTTTCCAGCCACAACCCAGTACTGGGAAAAACCCGTACACTCTCACATTCACACTCATACACTACGGCCAATTTTAGTTTATCCAATTCACCTATAGTGCATGTCTTTGGACTGCGGGGGAAACCGGAGCACGCAGAGGAAACCCACGTCAACACGGGGAGAACATGCAAACTCCACACACATGCCAACTGATCCAGCCGGGACTCAAACCAGTGCTAACTACTGAGCCACCTTGTCGCCCTACATTTTTGTTATAAAACCCAAATATACAGCAACATTAGTCCTATATTAGTAACTGGGATTAAAATGTTACGAGCTAAAGGCGTTCTAGCCTAATTAGTTTTTTAAAAATGGTTGATAATGCGTATTATTCGTGTTAATACTTATCCTAATATGTAGTAATATGTATTCCTAATAATAAAAAATGACCTAATACGCTCCACTGCCATGGCATACATGCTAAAATCTAATTAAATCAGTTCTAAATTAAAGTGGCCTTTCCCCCAAACCATTCATATTATTTGTTTATACGTACACACCGCTATTATTACAGAAAAGTATTTTGTTTACAATAAGTGAGCATATAAAAATAATCGGTAGGAAAACAAAAATTTGAATTATTTTCACATAATTACCACATTGGCAATATCACAAAACATTGCTTCGGGCACATCATTTTCATTCATTTATTGTTTTTATAAATGCGAATAAAAATAGCTTTGTATTTTTGATTGTTTGTATGTTGAAGATGAAGGAATAACTGCTGAGGGGAGTTTTTTTTTATTGTTGCACATACATTGGGGTTGGGGTTTGGACTGAATGAGAACAATGAGTTCACAGATAGGCAATTTTGCTGCACAGTTCACCATTTCCCCACCATGACGTCATGGAAGAGCATACCTTTATGGCAAACAAAAACACGGAATATCCCAATTTTTAAAATATGGAAAAGTGTTTAAATCTGTTAGCGATAGTTCAGCACATTATAAATTGATGATAGTTCACCAAATATTTTTAGCAGACATCTTAGTCCTTGTTTGTTCACAAAACTGGACATAAATAGTGACGATAGCCACAAAACACAAACAAGATGAATGTTAAACACTGCTAAATCACCGTCTTTTAAAAAAAAATGACATGAATTGATACATTTTTTTACATTTACTCTTCTAATGCAGTCACATTGCAAGCATGCTGAGAACGATTGCCAGGATGGTTTCAAAAAATGATTTATGCTATCACATAAAACTTTATCATAATCAACTTTGTGACAAAAGTTTCATTAATCTTTGTTGCTTTTTTGTTCTGAATGACTAGGGGTGAAAATCCCTTTAATAGTAAGACAATGAAACCACTGGTTGATGTGTATTATTTGTTATCTTTACTCATGAAAATTGCTGGAAGCTGGAAGGGCATCCGCTGTGTAAAACACATGCTGGATAAGTTGGCGGTTCATTCTGCTGTGGCGAATGAACCTAATTCCTTCATGCTGCCCCAACACAAATCGGTTGTGTGGAAGCCAGCAACTTTTACAATGTAGATCATTTTGTCAGCAGTGAAACAAACCATTTAACAGTTATGGGAAAACAACAAGGACAGAAACAAATGATTTAGACAGATTTTCCATCATCCCCTTATATATTGTAAATGGCTGCATTAATTAAATAAATATAAATCACTACATTATGTATTAAAAGTGACAAACAAATAATCGTCTGCCTCTTGAAACTGGAGGTTTTAAAGCAGAAACAAGCCTTCAACATATGGTCAGCCGCAACAAAAGTCATATACAAGCCATCTGGCATGCAGGACAGAGATCCAAACATTTGCCTTTCAATTGGACCCCTTTTTTTCCTTTTCATTTTATTATTTTCAAGAATAGGCTATATATTTCTTTTGGAATTTTAAAACCTAATGTAATAACCAACACATAAAAAATCACATGGGAAATGCCCTGGTATAGACAGTAAGAAAATAATCTTGTGTATGTCCAATGCAATCTCACATAACTTTTTGATTCAGTAGCTAATTCGTATTAATTTCTGCAATCACTTTAGTCCATTATGATCTTTTTTGGGGAGAGTTGAAGAAAGAAGCTAAATTCAAGCAAAAGCTGAAGTTTCCTAACCTGGAACTTCCTGTTCAAATAGGTTAAATGAATGTTAATTCATATGGATGTTGCACCACAAATCTAGAAGTAAATAATACATAAAGTACTTTAAAATGAGGTGAAAGCAATAGAAATTGATTAAGATGAAGTTCATGTTTTTGTTCTGACAACATAAATCATTTTTGTTGACTAACAGGGATAGTTCACACAAAACTGATAATTAATTTACTCATTCTTTACTTGTACCAAACCATATACATTCTTTCTTCTGTTAAACACAAAAGAAGACCTTTTGTTTCACACACTCTCAAAAAATGGTACAGTGTTGTACCAAAGAAGGTTGTCACTGTGGCAGTACCTTTTTATGGAAGAGATTTGCACCTTAAGCCAAAGAAACTAATTTGTACTATTGCAGTTTGTATCTTTAAGGACATGATTTGTACCGTGAGAAACCAAAATGTACCTTTGGTTTATAAAACCTGCAGATATAATAATGTACCTTCATCAAAAGTACAAATCTGATCCATGAAGGTACCACCACAGTGACAAGACACTTTGTACCTTAACAGTGTCAAATGTGTTCCTTTGAGAACTATTTAAAGGCATTTTGTTGTATCCAAAATGTGTCAATTTATTTTCAGTAAATGTGAAACATCAAATACATTTATTAAAAAATGTTTTTAAAGAAGTTTCTTCTTGTGTAAATGCACCTTTTCCATTAACAATAAAGAATAAAAATCACTTTAACATAAATCAAAAGATCTATTTTTAGCTGAAAATTTCACTTCACTTTTCAAAAAAATGTTACAGAAATACATTCTGCCATGTACAATATAAACTGTTTTTTCTCCAATTCTCACACATAACATTTGTAATCACTTAAAGTTCATTTAATTAACTTAATTTTTAAATTAAAAATGGAATGATGCTAAAGTATTATAACGAGATATGCACTATGTTTGGTTAGTTTTACAATACTAAAATGTCTGCAAGAACACTTTCTATATGATATCATGAGAGGTACAACTTTCACAAAGGTACAAAACATTATTTGTACCACGTGCACCTTTTTTTATGAGAGTGCAGTGGCTTGTTGACACCATGTACTGTTTAAAGGTAGAAAAGATCAGACATTTTCACTTTGCCAGTTATGGATCTTTTTATGATAAATGGCAACCCCTCATAACTCATTTCTTCATTCAACACGTGATCCCTTTCTAAGTTTGTCCACTGATTGTATCGATCTAATTCACTGACATTACCTCATCCAACCTTTCCCCCCTTGCTTTTTCCTTTTTTCTCCTTTTTTCTCATTTATTTATTTTATTTACTCCTTTACATTTACTGTTATTATTGTTATTAAGTCATGCTATTTATCACTATTTTATTATTTATAAATGTTTTATTGTCTTGTTACGAAAGTTTAAAAGGGAAAAGTGGAAAGTCTGTCTTTCTCTAGGTCTGTTATATCAAGTATTTATGTTCTTTTCCCGTAATAAAAAAAACATGAAGGAAGACATATTTAAAAAAGGTAAAAACCTGTAACCATTGACGTCCATTATGTTTATTTTTTTACTATCATGAAAGTTATGTTTTCAAATTTCTTTAAAATATCTTCTTTTGTGTTTAACAGAAAAAAAATCTCTTAAAGGTTTGAAACCAAGGCTAAGTAAATAATGAGTAAATATTCATTTTTTTGTGTGAACTATCCTTTTAACTAACCTGCCAATACAGGTTTAGTACCAAACATGTCCGGCATGTGACTGGATTAGGAGAGTAAATGAGTAAATGTGGAAGTTTTGAGTAACTTTTTAGTGCAGAGAGTGACTTGGTAGAGTTTGACATCCGGTTGAAGTTGAAATATATTTCTATGATGGAGTTTTGTGGCTATAAATCAATATTTATATCTAACAAGAATGAACAATTAAGGTTAAATGTTCTGTTCACAAGTTAACTGCTGCTTGTAAGGAAGATATCTTGTTGACCCTAGTTATCCATGTCATAGTTTACCCAAAAATGAAAATGTACTCACTATTTACTCACCACCAACCTTTATGATTTTCTTATTTCTGTTTAACACAAAAGAAGGTATTTTGAAGAAAGCTCAAAACCTATAACCATTGACTTCCATAGTAGGAAAAATAAATATGGATGTCATGGTGGTTATAGGTGTCACGGATTGGCCAGGCTCTTCCACCAGCATCACGCAAAGATCACCATCACCTGAGTATTAACCACACACAGCTGCACCCAATCACTTAGTCACTATATAAGCACACACCTCACTTCACTCAGTGTCCGGTCTCGTTCCTACGAAGCGGACTCTGAGTGAACACCTCCTGGTAATCACTAACACTCGATATCAGTATATTGTACTTATCTGCTCTCTGTCTCTCCTAGTTTGTCCAGTGTTCCCGGTGTCCTGTCTGCCTTGTGTTTGTCATCAGTCTGTCTTCCCCGCAAGCCCTCTGGTGTGTGCATTCGGTCTCCCTCAGTATCAGTCATCCAGCCTGCCACCAAGGATCATCCGCACAACCGGACTCCACTCACTTATCCTCCGTTCTCCTGATGTGCTCATGTGTTACAAATAAACATTGTTAATAATTCACTCACCTTCCTTGTCCGTCTGCTTCCCATAACAGAAGACCGGACCTCTACAATCAACAGCATGAGCACTCACGATCCCATTCAAGAGTTGGTGGACTCATTGAAGAGAGTTTTATTACCATCTACTCCACTTCCCGAAGCACCACCAGCACCGAGCACTTCTTCACCGTCCACCCACTCATCCAGTCCCATGGCTCGACCAGCGCCCTACTCTGGCGGGGCGGAGGAGTGCAATGGATTTCTTTTGCAATGTTCTCTCATATTCACCATGCAACCTGAGTTATATCCCACAGATCGGTCCAAAATCGCATTCATCATCTCCCTTCTCTCTGGATCGGCTCTTCGGTGGGCAGAAACCATTTGGCAACAGTCTGGGCCGGTAACCAGCTCCATTCAAGCCTTCACCAAGTACTTTAAGGAGGTTTTTGGTCGCGCAGATGCAGAAGTAGCAGCTGGAGAACAGTTATACCATCTCAAACAGGGAGCCATGTCCACTCAGGATTATGCGCTCCGGTTCCGTACTCTGGCTGCTGCTAGCGGATGGAATGAGCGATCTCTCCTCACCACCTACCGGCTCGGACTGGAGCCCAGCCTCCGACTACAGCTAGCAGCCCTCGACGATACCTTGGGGTTGGAGAAATTCATCCAACTATCCCTCCGCTGTTCCGATCGTCTGAGGGTGTACCAGCACGATCTTCCACCTGTTCCCCAAGCACTCCTCCGTTCGCCGAAGCCAGCAGTCCCTCCAGAACCTGAACCAATGATCGTGGAATCTGGTAGACTCACCATCACTGAGCGACAGAGGAGGCTGACCCGGGGTCTATGTATGTACTGTGGTGCCGAAGGACATGTCAGGCTGGACTGTCCCATTCGTCCAGCACGTCCCTTGGTGAGTGTATTCAGTTCCCCCATTGAAAAAATGCATCCTCTCACCACCAATGTCCAGTTAACTACCCCTTCTGTATCTGTTTCAGTCACGGCCCTCATCGACTCCGGGTCAGCTGGAAATTTCATCTCGTACGCCCTCTGTCGCCAGCTCCATCTTAACACCGAAGCCTCGACGCACGTCTACCAGATCCAACCCATAACCAACGCAATCCGTTCCCAGGCACGTATCCATCGCAAATGTGAACCTATCTATCTCCAAGTGGGATTGCTCCACAAGGAGGAGATCCAATTTCTGGTTCTGGAGGGTGCATCCATGGACATCATTCTAGGGCGCCCGTGGCTGGTGAAGCACGATCCCATCCTCTCTTGGGGCACAGGAGAAATAAAGAAATGGGGTGAAGACTGCAAAACCAGATGTTTTCCCGACCTACCTGTTCAACTTCAGAAACCACTTACCATCTATGTCACGTCTGTCGAAAGTCCAGTCAATAAACAATCCATTCAAATCCCGAAGATCTACTCCACATATGAAGACGTTTTTTGCCCCAAGAGAGCTTCCCAGCTACCTCCACATCGGCCATGGGACTGCGCCATAGACCTGCTGCCAGACGCTCCTATGCCCAAAGGTAGGATCTACCCGTTGTCCCTTCCGGAAACTAAGGCCATGGAGGAGTATATTCAGGAAGCACTGAGTCAGGGGTATATCCGCCAGTCCACGTCACCCGCTGCCTCAAGCTTTTTCTTTGTGGCCAAGAAGGATGGAGGGCTGCGTCCTTGCATCGATTACCGAGTTCTGAATCAAGGAACAGTTAAGTTCCGGTATCCCCTTCCTCTCGTCCCTGCGGCCCTGGAACAACTCCGATCCGCCAAGATTTTCACGAAGTTGGACCTCCGCAGCGCCTACAATCTGGTCAGAATACGTGAGGGGGACGAGTGGAAGACTGCGTTTGTGACCCCTACAGGGCACTACGAATACCTGGTCATGCCCTATGGTCTGGTCAACGCCCCCTCCGTATTCCAGAACTTCATTCACGAAGTCCTCCGGGAGTTCCTCCATATCTCCGTCATAGTCTACATTGATGACATCCTGATTTACTCCCGGAGTGAGGCCGAACACCGCCACCACGTTGCGGAGGTCCTACAAACCCTCAGAGACCATCAATTGTACCTCAAGGCTGAAAAATGCTCCTTCCACCTACCATCTGTTCAGTTCTTGGGGTACATTATTGATCAGAAAGGGGTTCGCATGGACGAGGGGAAGGTCACTGCCGTTGTCTCCTGGCCACAACCAACAACTATTAAAGAACTCCAACGATTTCTAGGGTTTGCCAATTTCTATAGACGATTCATCCACAACTACAGTCTCATTACCGCTCCGCTGACCAACCTACTCAAAAATCACCCCAAGAAACTCTCCTGGCCTCCCGAAGCCGATGCAGCCTTCCAAACCCTCAAACAATCATTCACTCAAGCTCCACTCCTGACTCACCCAGATCCTGAAATCCCGTTCGTGGTCGAGGTAGATGCCTCGACAACTGGAGTTGGAGCCATCCTGTCACAACATCAAGGTACACCAGCATTACTCCATCCATGCGCCTATTTCTCAAGGAAGCTCAGCCCGGCGGAGAGAAACTATGACATCGGAAATCGGGAGCTATTAGCTATCAAGCTTGCCCTGGAAGAATGGCGACACTGGCTGGAGGGAGCTAAACATCCTTTCCAGGTGATTACAGACCATAAGAATCTTCAGTACCTCAAAGAAGCCAAAAGACTCTGTCCTCGTCAGGCCCGATGGTCCCTGTTCTTCTCCCGATTCCAATTCTCAATATCTTACCGACCTGGATCAAAGAACATCAGAGCGGACGCACTTTCCCGTATTTATGATCAGCCGGAAATCATGGAGACCCCAGCCAGAATCCTCCCAGAACAGATCACGGTCTGTCCCATCACCTGGTCCGCTCCTACAGTCGTCGCCACTCCCGAATCCAGGACTCCGCCGGGCTGTCCCCCCAATCGTCGCTTCATTCCTGAAAACCAACGGGTAGATCTGATCCATTCCACCCATACATCTTTGGGCACAGGACATCCCGGGACCAACAACACCCTCTCGCTGCTATCCCAACGCTTTTGGTGGCCGCACATGGCGAGGGATGTGAGGAGATACGTTCAAGGCTGTAGAGAGTGCGCTATGTCGAAGAGTCCTCGCCATCTACCTGCAGGTAAACTCCATCCCTTGCCCATCCCAAACCGCCCCTGGTCACACCTAGGAGTTGACTTCATGACAGATCTCCCATCATCTGAAGGTAATACCTGCATTTTAGTCATTGTCGATCGATTTTCCAAATTCTGCCGTCTGATTCCCTTGAAGGGTCTGCCCACAGCCCTGGAAACCGCCGAAACCCTATTCAACCATGTCTTCCGATGCTTTGGATTACCTGAGGACATAGTCTCGGACAGAGGACCCCAGTTCATCTCCAGACTATGGAAAGCCTTCTTCAGACTCCTAGGTGTGACCGTCAGCCTCTCGTCTGGCTATCATCCACAGACCAACGGCCAGACAGAGAGGAAAATCCAAGAAGTGGGGCGGTTCCTCAGAACATTCTGTCACGGTCATCAAAACTCCTGGAGCCAGTTTCTGGGCTGGGCGGAATACGCCCAGAATTCCCTGCGGCAACCTACCACCGGACTTACGCCATTCCAGTGTATTCTGGGCTTCCAACCTCCACTCTTTCCCTGGGATGGCGAACCTTCTGATGTCCCCGCAGTGGATTACTGGTTCCGGGAGAGCGAGAGGGTCTGGGACGATGCTCATCACCATCTCCAGAGGGCAGTTCGCAGAGCCAAGGAGGTCTCCGACAAGAGGAGGATCCCAGGTCCAAGCTATGCGCCGGGGCAGAAAGTTTGGCTCTCCACCAGAGACAGCCGCTTGCGACTGCCCTCCCGAAAACTTAGTCCCAGATTTGTTGGTCCCTTCACCATCCTGGAGCAGGTCAACCCCGTCACATTTAAGTTACAGTTACCACCACAATATAGGATCCACCCCACATTCCATGTTTCACTCCTCAAACCCTTTCACGACCCTATGATTCCTTCCACAGAGCCTGGCCATGAAGAGGAACCTCCTCCCCCCCTGATGTCGGAAGTCGGATCCATTTATAAGATCAAGGACCTTCTACGGTCCCGACGTCGTGGTGGTCAGCTGGAATATCTTGTCGACTGGGAGGGATACGGTCCGGAGGAGAGATCTTGGGTCCCCAGATCAGATATATTAGATCCTGCACTTATGGAAGAGTTCCACTCCAATCACCCCGAGTTTCCAGCACCTCGTGGACGTGGTAGACCACCACGGCGTCGGAGGTATAGGCCCTCAGGAGCGGGCCCTGGGGAGGGGGGTAATGTCACGGATTGGCCAGGCTCTTCCACCAGCATCACGCAAAGATCACCATCACCTGAGTATTAACCACACACAGCTGCACCCAATCACTTAGTCACTATATAAGCACACACCTCACTTCACTCAGTGTCCGGTCTCGTTCCTATGAAGCGGACTCTGAGTGAACACCTCCTGGTAATCACTAACACTCGATATCAGTATATTGTACTTATCTGCTCTCTGTCTCTCCTAGTTTGTCCAGTGTTCCCGGTGTCCTGTCTGCCTTGTGTTTGTCATCAGTCTGTCTTCCCCGCAAGCCCTCTGGTGTGTGCATTCGGTCTCCCTCAGTATCAGTCATCCAGCCTGCCACCAAGGATCATCCGCACAACCGGACTCCACTCACTTATCCTCCGTTCTCCTGATGTGCTCATGTGTTACAAATAAACATTGTTAATAATTCACTCACCTTCCTTGTCCGTCTGCTTCCCATAACAATAGGTTTTCAGCTTTCTTCCAAATATCTTATTTTGTGTTCAAACAGGGTTGGAACAAGTGAAGGGTGAGTAAATGATGACAGAATTTTCATTTTGGGGTGAACTATCTCTTTAAGTATAATGTTCAGAAGTCATCAAAAGTCATCTTGTTGCTTATTGCTTGTTGCGCAATTTTTTGTTGCGCAAGTCCTATTCAATGAACATCCTATTCAATGTAGCTGTTCATCCAAGCTTGATGTCGAAACACAAATTCAATTCAATTCACCTTTATTTGTATAGCGCTTATACAATGTAGATTGTGTCAAAGCAGCTTCACATAAAAGGTCATAGTAAATAGGAACAGTGTAGTTCAGTTTGTAGTGTTTAAGTTCAGTTCAGTTTAGCTCAGTTCAGTGTGGTTTAATAATCACTACTGAGAGTCCAAATACTGAAGAGCAAATCCAACGATGCGCAGCTCTATAGATCCCGAACCATGCAAGCTAGTGGCGACAGCGGAGAGGGAAAAAAACTTCACTAAATGGCGAAAGTGAAGAAAAAAAACCTTGAGAGAAACCAGGCTCAGTTGGGCACGACCATTTTAATTTCTCCGCTGGCCAAACGTCTTGTGCAGAGCTGCAGACTCAGTGCTTCTTACTAACATACGCTTCTGTTGAACGTTTATAAAAAAGCGCCTAATACAAGACAACTATTAAAACCTAACTAAATCTTTGTAAAAACAGCGGGGAAAATTAGTATTGAACATGTCATGTTTTTTCTAAAGGAGCTGCTGACATGGAATTGAACCAGATTTTGGTAAAAATCCAAACAGTACAAACATAAAAATACAACAAAACAAAATAAAATCAGAAAAATGAGTTTTGTGCAATACCAATGAAATGACACAAGAAGAAAGTACTGAACTACTGAAATGTATTTAGAACTTTGTATAAAAGGCTTTTTTTGGTGATGGCAGCTTGAAGACACCTCTTATATGGAGAATGAAGTCACATGCATTGCTCAAGTCTGAGTTTTTTTTCACAGACTTCAACAGTGTAAAAATCTTGATGGTTCTTTGGGTCTCGTCTATCAAATCTGAGCTTTATTTTGCATTTTCAATTGGATTCAAGTCAGGTGATTGGCTGGGCCATTCCACAGCTTGATTTTCTTTCTCTGAAAGCATCTGAGAGTTTTCTTGGCTGTGTTTTGCTAAAAATCTGCGGAAATCTGCGCACGCAGATTCCGTGTGGGCCTACGCATAACTTAATTTATAAACGAATTAGATTTGTTTTCTTTAGTCAATGACTGATGTGGATGTTGTCCCGAGTCTGCTTTTTGGATTCAACCGGTTTAGAGCAATTGATCTGGTGTAAAACAGAACAAAAACGTCTGATAAAACGTCTGAACAATGTATGATTTTTAACCTTGGTCAGGACCAAAGGAAATATAGGGCGCAATATGACAATATGACCCAATCCTAATCCTATTTCCCCCCCTACCCCCTGTCTTGAAACAGAGTGTGAAGGGGGATGGCTTCAAAATGTACCCCTAAGAAATGGGACACCACTACAACACCCGCAACAGATGTCATCATATGTTGTCGCATACAAGACTGACGATGACACCTACTGTAGTTATTCCCGTTGTGTGGCTTACTGATGTTTTTTGGTATTTATCTGTAGGAAATCTTCAAGTTAAAGAGAATTGGGACACCCCTACCCCTTCATGTGAACATGCAAAACAAGAAGTAAGGTAAGGGTAAGGGCAAAGGTGTAGAATTGGAGATGGGCCATAATCTTTTAAACCCAAGGTTGTGCTTGTCTATATTTGACCCAATACAACCCAGGAGTGTTTAAAGTACATAGCCAGCCTTAAAACAATCTGTCTGACATGACTGGAAGACACTTATCAAGCTCAAGGCAGTGTTTCCAACTTGGTTACTTTGTCACTAAATATAGCAACTTTTCTGACTTTATTTCAAAATTGTGACTAGCGACCAAACTCAAAGTCCTGGGATGGTACAGTCCCATCTCTCCCTGCAACTGCTCTGTTTAGTGAGCACCAACAGCAGCTATTGCCATGAATGAGCTGTGCATGTGCATGTTGTGTCGTCACAGAACAATCACATACAGTTGAAGTCAGAATTATTAGCCCCTCTTTGAATTTTTTTCTCTTTTTTCAATATTTCCCAAATTATGTTTAACAGAGCAAGGAAATTTTCACAGTATGTCTGATAATATTTTTTCTTCTGCAGAAAGTCTTATTTCGGCTAGAATAGCAGTTTTTAATTTTTAAAAAACATTTTAAGGTCAAAATTATTAACCCCTTGCCTAGTTACCCTAACCCGTTAACCTAATTAACCTAGTTAAGCCTTTAAATGTCTCTTTAAACTGTTTAGAAGTGTCTTGAAAAATATCTAGTAAAATATTATGTACTGTCATCATGGCAAGGATAAAATAAATCAGTTATTAGAAATGAGTTATTAAAACTATTATGTTTAGAAATGTGTTAAAAAAAATCTTCTCTCTTTTAAACAGAAATGAGAGGAAAAAAATTAACAAGGGGGGCTAATAATTCTGACTTCAACTGTATCTGCTTCTGATCTGTTTTGAATTGAAATGATTTCATTTGACAGCTTGTTCTTCTTTTGCACGTAAATTACTCACAATAACAGAGCTTTAGTGACATACGTGAACTTGTATTACGTCTGAGAGTCTACGCTGTACTAAACTGTAAATACACTGCACTCTATGTACAGTTTTCCTGTATTCAAACAACAATAAACTGACATACATTTACAAACAATATACATAGTGTAAATATAAATACCACCTTATTTAATACAAAACAAAATCAGATAGGACATGATGACATCAGTAATATGCACACATTTAGCAAATTTTCGAGCAGAGCTTAGCTACTTTCAATGGAAAATAATTACTAACATTGGCTCGAGGCCACTGATAAACCAGTCGTCCACTTCTGACTGGATTGTAGCTCTCTCAAATTATTTGTTTGACTAGAGGAGGACTAATTCCCTGAATAAACCTGATTTCCCCCAGTTCTCTTTTTCCCAAAATGAGTGGAGTTTGGATTCTTTACAAGTGTCGCCTTTGGCTTGCTTAGTTGGTGTTGCCTGATTCTTCAACAATGACATGAATACTGAACCAAATCATCATTGAAACGAATAAAACTTCTTTTCTGTTTTTTTATTATTTCCATTTTTTTGTAAAGCTGCTTTGACACAATTTGTGTTGTACAGTGCTAACGAAATAATAGTGATTTGACATCTACATTTGTTCTCTTTCACAAAACCTTGACAGTCTTTCCCTCTTCCATCCTTCTGTCTCCTTTCTCTGCACTCTCAGAAATAAAGGTACACAAGCTGTTACTGGGGTGGTATCATTTCAAAAGGTACACATTTGTACTTAAAGGGTCCATATTGGTACCTCAAAAGTATATCTTAGTACCTACCAACCTACAAGGAACACTTTTCTATTTTTAAGTACTAATATTTACCTTTTAGGTATTAATATGGACCTTTTAGTTACAAACTTGTACCTTTTGAAAAGGTACCACCCCAGTGACAGCTCGTGTGCCTTTATTTCTGAGAGTGTGTTCGTATGGTTTCTCTAGCTTATTCCACTACATCTATCACTTCTCTGTACTGCTCTCTCTTCCTCTTCTCCACTCATATTTTTTACCCTATCTATTCATCCATCACAATCACTCGTTCCACTGTTACACTTATTTCCCTTTTCTCATTCTTGTTTTTTTATAATCGTTTAAAAATCTATATTATTTACATACTTTTATTATTAATTAGTTATTATTTTTATAATGTAGGGGAACATGGTGGTTCAGTGAGTAGCATTGGATCCTCATAGCAAGAAGGTCCTGAGTTGATTTGCAAACACATTTCTGTGTGGAGTTTGAATGTTCTCTCCATGTCTATGTGGGGTTTTTCTTTACGTACACAGATTTCCCCCACAAATTAAAACACGCAGGACAAACACTCAATTGGAGATTAATGAGTGGGAGTGTTTATGTGTTCCCTCCGATCAATAGACTAGCCATCTGTCCCATTTATTTTGGCTTATTGAAAATTTAAACATGAGCAAGCATGTGCAACTGAGAGTTTGTGTAACTGTTGTAATTATAATGTTAAATTAACTGTAAGCAAATATTTGCCTTTTTTTTTTGGTAAAACCAGAGTGAAAAATCAAGGAAAATCTATAGTCTTTTGGGAAAATTAATGTTAACTGTTTTAACAGCAGTTACTTAACCCTTGTGAACTGTTTAAATGTATAACCCTTTTGTAATGTTCGGAATGCATCCACTGAATTAAACTGCTGTAAAAATACATTTTTTTTTTGCATAAACCTGTTAATCAACCTCAGTCCTGATCAAAACTACTAAGATTTTAACAATTCATAAATGATGTCAGTGATTTGATGAAAAAAACACACAAAATTACGTATTTCATAATATTAATACTAAAAATAGTTATTGTGGACTGGACTTGTCTTACCTTTTATCCCAGTCTTGAACATGTGAATGATTAGTAACAACATTGGCTTTCGTGCATTGCTAGATTTTCATTTTTTTTTCTCCCTAATTTACTGTTGGTGGCTGTTTTTACCCCACTGACTTCCATTATAACCACATTTGATGGTGCATAAATATACAGTCTTTGTTTTTGTTTACTCCATGTAGTTCTGAGAGCCGAGATGCATATTTTGATTTTCTCAGTCACGTCAAGGTAAGTGCGCAAAGTTCACTTTCACATTTTCACACACTCACAGACACACATACACCCACTTTAATTTTGCTGAGACTGCAGTTCTGCACAAGACGTTTGGCCAGCGGAGAAATTAAAATGGTCGTGCCCAACTGAGTCTGGTTTCTCTCAAGGTTTTTTTCTTCACTTTCGCCAATTAGTGAAGTTTTTTTTCCCTCTCCGCTGTCGCCACTGGCTTGCATGGTTCGGGATCTGTAGAGCTGCGCATCATTGGATTTGCTCTTTAGTGTTTGGACTCTCAGTAGTGATTTTTAAACCACACTGAACTGAGCTAAACTGAACTGAACTTAAACACTACAAATTGAACTACACTGTTCCTATTTACTATGACCTTTTATGTGAAGCTGCTTTGACACAATCTACATTGTAAAAGCGCTATACAAATAAAGGTGAATTGAATTGAATTGAACTGTTATACTCTATATAAAATCCAGAAATTATGCTTTTTTTTTGCACAGGCCAATATAAAGGCTTAATGGTGCCAACTGATGATCAACAGTAAAAATTAACAAGTTTTACCTCTTCAAAACAGAGGAAACCACCAACAATCAAAAATGCACGATTATATGGTGTCATAGTATTGTACAAAAAATGTGGTTATAATTGAGGTCAATGAGGCAAAAACGGCCACCAACAGTAAATTAGAGAGAAAAAAAGAAAACCAATAAAAAAATGCATCAAAGGCAATGCTGTTTCACATGTCCAAGACTTTGATAAAAGGTAAAAAAAAATACAGTCCACAATTAGGCCCAATTCCAATTCTATTTTTGTACTCCTTCCACTTCCCCTTGGCTCTTGAAACAAAGTGTGAAGGGGAAGGGCTTCAAAATTTGCCCCAAAGAAATGGGACATCACTATGGCCATATTTATCTACGTAAACAAACAAAAACAACATTCACATAATACCAGACACTGTAAAAAGGTCATTCCCAGCCACTAGACTGACAGGGTAATCAAGTGTCATTGAGTCACAGTATGTTGTAGGACTGCAATACAGGAGTTATTATTATAGATTAAAAGCCTGATCTCATGAGAAAACGTAAATGTTCAGTCGTACGAAATTGTACAATTTTAAAAAGGAGGTGTGGCACCTAACCCCACCCCTAAACCCAACAGTCATTGGGGGATGAGCAAATCGTACTATATTGTACGAATTAGATCCTACGAATTAGCCACTAAATCAAAAAGTTACGAATTGCCGTGAGATTGTGTTGGGATTATAGATAGCGACATTTAGCGGTTTTTATTTTAGCCTTTTTTTTAAAGCATGACAGTAAAACATGAATGCGATTATGAATATGTTAAAACATCTGCTTGTCATAAAAATTCGTAATAATGACAAAAAATTCCAATTTATGCATCTCTTTACTTCAGTGTGCAGCCATGCTGCCGTTGTGGCTGGTGTATTCTGGGAAATTTTTTTTACCCCTTGGTTTCGAGTGTGGTCCTGAAAAATCTCTCTTTCGAAGGCTATCTAGCCCTTCTGCTTAACCCTACACCTTCAAGCTAAAGAGAATTGGGACACCCCTGCCCCTTCACGTAACTGTGCAATAGAGGGGTAGGGGTAAGGGAAAGGGCGAATGGGTAAAATTGGTATTGGGCCTTACTCTTTATATTGAAAATACATAATTTTGTCTGTTTTTTTCACAGAATCAGTTCATCATTTATTTATTTGGCAATTAAAGAGTGAAAATCCTGTAATTTTCTAAGCAATTTAGTAGTTTTGATCAGGACTGAGGTTAACAGATTTATGCATTAAAATAAAAACATTAATCTGATGCATTTTCCCCCCACGACGTTGGGGTGCATCTTCAATCAGACATTATGTTAAGATATTGTGCCTGCTGGGTGTTTAAGGCCAGTGACAGGCATCTAAACATTGGGGCTCTGGGTCAATGCGTGTAAAGATTTGGGATATCTTCGTTGATCCTTTTAATGCTTCCAAATAGTTCATTATGATGTGATTTACCTCTTCACTTTTATGTGCGATTTGACTGGACAGGAATCACAGGACTGATTTTTCTAATCCCCATAGACAAGAAAAAATAAAGTAGTGACTGCAGGTTGAAGGAAAGTAGTGGAGTAAAAATACAGATACAGCACTAAAAATGTACTCATGAGGCAGTAAAAGTACACATTTTTAAAACTACTTAGTGAATTACAATTCCTGAGAAAACCTACTCAATTATAGTCATTTGTGTATTTGTAATTAGTTATTTTACATCACTGCTTAAAGTCAAACAGAAAATGTGTTAATTTGGTTGTGTGTAACAATATTGACAGACTGAACAAAGCAGTGTTAATTTGGTTAAACACATTGTATTAATTTGATTCAATGCAATTTAAGCATACTTAATTAGATTGACTTTATTGAGCCAGAATTAAAGAAAATGGAATAGTATTATAAATTAAGTAACAATTTTGTGAAAGTGCTTGACTTAATTTTTTAAGTTGAATGCAATGACATATTTTTGGAGTGCTCTCTTCTCCGACTAAAGCCTGCTTCGTTTACAAAAATGAAAAAATTACCTGTCTTTTCATGGAATCTAATTCAAAACCACTCAGTAAATAAAAAAATAAATCCATTTACTGCAGCAAGTGATTTGAAATATAATTACTTTGTATGTACTCCTGATTTTAAATACAACACACAGTCAGTACGGGTAGGCTTGTAGCACATAACTGCAAACATCCGCATTGAAAATGTCTGAGTGTTCACTGCGGGTTTTGACCCTTTTGGATTTGAGCTCAATGGGTGCTCTGTATACTTGCTACATGCATATTTGGTTACCTTGAAGGACACAGTCATTAAAAGAAAGGCTAAGGTCCAGTATCATTCTATCCTATAGCCCTTCCCCCTACTCCTCCATTGCGTGCATTCACATGAAGGGGTAGGGGTGTCTCGATTCTCATTTGGTTAGAGGCATAAGGGTAGGGGGAAGTTCCAGACAGCCATTCAAATGAAGATTCTTTTATAGGACCACATTACAAATTAAGGGTTATGAGCAATGTATTTGAATATGTAGCTACAATAGCAACATGGCTCACCAAGTAAGCAAGAAGACCTACAATTGAAAGTATTTTTAGCACATTTTAATTTTGCACATTTTTTAAACAATACAGTGTAAAAAAAAGAGCTGGTCTCCTTTCTGAATGACCTGATTATGGTGGCCGCAGAGAAGAGTGCATGGGATTTGCAAACAGCATCTGAGCGAACACTGAGTAGAATGATTTATTTGAAAAGCTGGTTATATATATATATATATATATATATATATATATATATATATATATATATATGTGTGTGTGTGTGTGTGTGTGTGTGTGTGTGTCTATATTGGCTCGTTTCCACTGACCGGTACGGTACGGTTTGGTACGGGTCACCTTTATCAGGCTTGCGTTTCCACTAACAAGGGTACCCTTTTGGTGGGCGTGGTGTATGACAGACAGTTTCAGTCGACGTCATTCTCGCTCGAGGAAATGTCTACAATAAAGCTGTACGGGTCACTTATATATCATATGAGAAGCTCTTCTCACACAACAGATGCTTCATACACATAAATGCTTGTGTATAAATGTTTATTAGTAATTTTTCAATGAACATGAGTTGATTATAACTGCAGATCAATGACAGTGCGAAACAGCCTACTGTAACGTCTGTAAGTATATTAAATAACTAAATAAATGAACATATATAGACGCATACAGCCCCTTGCAGTCTCCGAAATGTTACCAACTACAGAAGAAATACACACAGCAGACATTTTCGTCCGTATTTAGGTTCAAAACAATACAAATTATAGCCTAGTCAGTGAAAACCTCTCATCTGTGTCTGTAATCTTCCGCAGCACACGTAGCCTCTGTTAGACAGTAATTCCGTCAATCTGAGTTCATAATAGTCCAAAATGTGAAGATAATAAGTTAGTTATACATTTTGTTCATGTTTGCCGAAAAAATAATGTGCTCCTTTTTTTCCGGCTTCTCCTTTGTTTCTTCACGCTTCACTCTCGCGTTTGTCGGTGTCTGACAGGATCGGGTTTTAAAAGCACATCAATAATCAAGCGCAGGTAATTATCATCAGCTCAAGAAGTTTGTTATTTCAGATATAATGTTAGAGACGCGCGCGAACGCTAGCAAGAAAGCGAAACCGCTCGCGCGTCAGACTGCCTCGTTAAAAACTACGGGGCACAGGGTAAATCTGCTCTTCTTCTTGGCTTTGTGGCTGTTTATCAAGACGACGACAAGGTTTGTTTGAGCCCAGGTCGACCATGGCTCGTTATTATATGTATATATCATTCCGCTGTAATGTCTCGGCTCGTCGGCTGTGTATTTCAAACATGGCGGGTTTTTTGTTTTCATTCTGGCCTGTTGCGTAAGCGAATGACGTATCTCTGTAAACCAATAGCGTTCAGCTGCGCGTCTAGCTCCGCCTTTTGGTACCCTTTCACGTCTTTGGTACCCTTTCGAAAGGGTGCCGAAAAAGTGGTACGGTACGGTTCGGTTCGGTACGCTTTTTGACAGTGGAAACGGCTATAAAAGCGTACCAAACCAAACCAAACCGTACCGTACCACTCAGTGGAAACGGGCCATAAAATGCTCATGATGCTGTTTTTTATATACACTGAACAAAACAAAAAAAAACATTTTTGCTGCTTGTTCAAACTACTTATTGAAAATGAGCTGAAACAACACAATTATTGATTAATTTGTTTAGACTTCCTAATGGTTTTATGTGCAATCCATTTAAATTTGTAAAAACAATTAAGTTGGGTCAACATGAATGAACTGTGTGGAACCCAGCATTTTTTACAGTGTACGCTGACAAAAGTCTTGTCATAGATCCCAGTTGTAAAAGCAACAAATAATAACTTGACCTCTAGTTGATCAGTTGGAAAAGTAGCAGAAGGTAGATTTTTCTGATGAATCATCTGTTGAACTGCATCCCAATCATCACAAATACTGCAGAAGATCTATTGGAACCAGCATTAACCCAAGATTCTCACAGAAATCAGTCAATTTTGGTGAAGAAAAAATCATGGTTTGGGGTTACATTCAGTATGGGGGCTTGCGAGAGATCTTCAGAGTGGATGGCAACATTAACAGCCTGAGGTATCAAGACATTTGTGCTGCCCATTACATACAAACCACAAGAGACGGCAAATTCCTCAGTAGGATAGCGCTCCTTCTCATACTCCAGCCTCTACATCAAAGTTCATGAAAGCAAAGATTGTCAAGGTGCTCCAGGATTGGCCAGCCCAGTCACCAGACATTATTGTTTATTATTAATATTATTGAGCATGTCTGGAGTAAGATGAGGGAGGAGGCACTGAAGATGAATCCAAAGAATCTTGATGAACTCTGGGAGTCCTCAAGAACACTCTTTGTCATTCCAGATGACTTTATTAATAAATTATTTAAGTCATTCCAGAGATGTATGGATGCAGTCCTCCAAGCTCATGGGAGCCATACACAATATTAAATCTTTTTCCACTGCACCATGACTTTATATCCTATAATGTACATTATTTCTGTTAAGTGACAAGACTTTTGTCTAAGCAAAGTCAGACCTTACTTTTCTAATTAAATAATTCAAAATCAAGGCATGATCATATTTTATATTGGTCAAATAAGCGTAATCTAGAGGCCTTTGCCTTTCATATAAGCCACTTCTGATACCAAATGGTCAACTAAAAGTCATGTTATTATTTGTTGTTCTTAAAACTTGGATAAGCGACAAGACTTTTGTCATATAATGTATATGTGAGAGATTTGGAGGTTATCCAAAATATGCAGAAAATCTGCGACAATTGAAAAAAGTTAACTAAACGCAAACATTTAGGCGTGCTTGATTTTGCATTACATTCAGTGATCTTGGAATTGCAAAATCCTGTAGGTTAGGGTCCTGTAGGTTGAATAAGCTAAACTGGCTGTAGTGTATGAGTGTGAATGTGAGAGAGTATAGATGTTTACCATTACTGGGTTGCAGCTGGAAGGGCATCCGCTGCATAACACACATGCGGGATAAGTTAGTGGGTCATTCCGCTCTGGCGACCCCTGATTAATAAAGGGACTAAACCGAAGGAAAATAAAATTAATTGTGGATTTGTGTTCCATGTTGTGAGAAAATGGTTGAAGGAAGGTGAGGGTATCAAGAATGTGTCTTAGTAATTATGAAAAACAACAAAACTGACCTTGACCAATTGCATTCATATACTCACCCTTGACTGTAAAAAAGTTAAAAAATCCACTGTTTTTTTAAATCAAACATATTAAAACATTAACCTCTTAAGGCTTAAGGTGTTTTTTTACATGCATTTTTTATTTCTCCTTGCTATTTGGGCTTATTAGGACCTAATTACAATAAAAATCTAAGTATCATCTTTTGATACAATGTACTTTTAGAGAAACATTATGTCCTTATCAGACTCATGGTCCGAATTTACATAAAACACATTTTCCAGAATGTTTTAATGCAGAATTAACAAAGATTTTTTGTGAACTTGCTTTGACTATCAGAGAGTAAAAACTTTGTTTTTTTCACATTTTGGACAGTTAAAAATAGTGTTTAGGAAATTTCATATGCTGCAAAACCGTTGCAGAATGACACTGTATGTCTGTAACAAAATATAAAACATTCAAAGTATTTTAAATAGCCAATTAAGAGCTAAAATGTGCTGTCCATGTATGTGGACACTCAAGCCCTAGGAGGTTAAACATGATGACTGTAATCTCCAACCTGCGTAATTCCTTTAGTGGCATCCGGGCCAGAACTCTGGTTGTCAGATGACAGCTATTCATTCATTCATTTTCCTTCGTCTTTCAGAGGTCCCACAGCGGAATGAACTGCCAACTATTCCAGCATAGTCAGAAAGACAGTTGTCAGATAAATGTAATAACTTTGTAAAACAAAGTTTGTAAAAAAAATGTTTGCAACTTTGTAAAAAAATGTAAAACAAAACAGGCATATTTACCTCAAATTGTGGCGTTTTTCTGGATGGTGTGAATATTCATGCAAATAGTCTCATGTAGACAGTCCTGCACAAAGTCAAGGTCAGAATCTTTAGTCATAATCAATATGTTTTCACCAAACCTTACTGTATACTACCCCCAGCACACTAGGAATATAGAACATAGGTTGCATGCGTCTATTCTTGCTAATTTAGCATCTTGTCTTTAAAGTTCACCCCAAAATGACATTCCACAGAACAACCATAGTAAGAGCAAAAATACCATGAAAGTCAATGACTGTTCCTACATTCTTCAGAATATCTTCTTTTGTGTTTAAAGATAGAAAGAAACTTAAACAGGTTTGGAATAAGTGGATGATTATATAATGACAACATTTTATGGATACATTTTCTATATAAGTTACCATAAAAAAATCTGTAATTTGTGACAAAATGCTTATTATTCAAATGATGACTAAAATTTTATATTCATCCAATTTGTAACAACACATTAAAACAGATCAACCTACATTTTCCCCTCATCACAGCTTTTAGTTGCGAAAACACTAAACCTCATTCTGTGAACCAAATTATCAGTGAGCTAAAGCAACACAACACAACTTTTTGATTTAGTGGCTAATTCGTACGAATGCGTACGATCTAATTCGTACAATTTAGTACGATTTGCTCATCCGCCAATGACGGTTGGGTTTAGGGGTGGGGTTAGGTGCCACGCCTCCTTTTTAAAATCGTACAATTTCGTACGACTGAACTCGGACGAATTCGTACGAATTAGCCACTAAACTGTCAAAACGTAAAATACTTACGTTTTCTCATGAGATCAGGCTGACTAAACATATTTGCTGTTGAAATCACTCTTGGCGAAACAAACTATTTTCATGTATTTTCATTTTCAAATCTCTAATCTCTTTACAACTCTTACCATGTCCCAGGCACTAAAACACATTTCATTACAAACAGTGACTACTGTACTATATAACAATAACTATAATATCAGGCCCGTAGCCAGGGGGGTTTAGGTGGTTCGAAAGACCCACCCTTAACTGACCTGACAAAGGTCCCATACAAGAGCTCATTTGTCCTATTTTGACTGCTATACCATCATAAATTGTGATAATAACATATCGAAAAAGGTTTTAAGACCAAGAGGAATCCTCTGTTGGGTGTCGCTTCGGTGTGACCTCAGCTAATCAGTTTTATTGAAATGGACAAATTCTGAAATTGCAGGAAAGTTGAATGTTCTGTCCAGTTTGTTATTTGCCTAATAAATGACAATAAGCTAGTTTTTTTTAATGTAAAACTTTAACAGATTCCTGTTTTTTTATGATATATGATGTAATAGATTTGTATTTTAAAAATCTACAAGTCTATAAGTCTATACAAAAATGCAAGTTTATTTATAGAGCACATTTCATACACAGTGGCAATTCAAAGTGCTTTACATAAACAGGAATAAAAGAAACAAGTATAAGAAAATAAAAAACAAATCATAAAAACGATTAAAAACAGATTAAAATGTGTTAAACGGGTTATAAAAAATGAAATAGAAAAGAAAGACATAATAGTATGATCTGTCAGACGTAGCACAGTGCTCATTCAGTAAAGGCACAGCTAAACAGATGTGTTTTCAGTCTGGATTTGATTGTACCTAATGTTGGAGCACATCTAATCGTTACTGGAAGCAGATTCACCCTGCTTTGACTGAACTCCTGGAATTTCTAGTTTATATGATCCTAAAGATCTGAGTGATCTGTTAGGTTTGTATTCAGTGGGCATATCTGTACTATATTGAGGTCCTAGGCCATTTAGTGATTTATAAACAAGTAGTAAAACTTTAAAAATGTATTCTGAATGTAACTGGGAGCCAGTGTGAGGACCTGAGGACAGGTGTGATGTGCTCTGATTTTCTGGTTCTGGTCAGAATCCTGGCCGCAGCGTCCTGGATAAACTGCAACTGTCTGACTGTGTTTTTGGGAAGGCCAGTGAGGAGGCCATTACAGTAATCCACCCTGCTGCTGATAAAAGCATGAACAAGTTTCTCTGAGTCTTCACTGGAAACAAAACATCTAATTATTGCAATGTTTTTGAGATGATAGTATGCTGATTTACTAACTGCTTTGACATGACTATTGAAACTCAGATCTGACTCCAGAGTCACACCAAGATTCTTGACCTTATTTTTTGTTGTTTGACCCTTAGAGCCAAGGTATGCATTCACCTTGAGAACCTCATCTCTGTTCCCAAACGCAACTTCAGTTTTCTCTTTGTTTAACTGAAGAAAGTTTTGGCACATCCAATTGTTAATTTCATCAATGCATTGGCAGAGGGTGTCAATAGAGCTGAAGTCATTAGGCAGTAAGGTTAAGTAAACCTAAGCGTCATCAGTATAGCTGTGGTAGGAGATTTGGTTCTTTTTCATTATTTAGCTCAGAGGAAGCATATAAAGGTTGAACAGGGTGTCATGGGTGTCCATCTGGACCTATGGTCACCTGTACTGATATATTAACCACTCCCTTCAAGGTAAGATCTGAACCATTTGAGGACCGTGCCAGAAAGCCCAACCCAGTTTTCCAGCCTATCCAGAAGTATGCTGTGATCGACAGTGTCAAATGCAGCACTGAGATCATGCAATACCAGCACTGTTAGTTTGCCTGAATCTGTATTTAGGCGTATATCATTGATTACCTTTAATCAATTGATTACACTCTCTGTACTGTGATGTGGTCTGAAACCAGATTGAAAATTGACTAAACACCCATTGAAGCTTAAGAATGTGTTAAACATGGTTAAAAAACAACTTTTTCAATTATTTTGCAAAACTGCTCCTTCTGACCTCTCTGCTGGCTGAGAAAAGCGTGTTTTAAAGGCCCAAATCAGCAAGTGATAAAAACAGCGAAAAAATTGTGAAAAAACTGCGAAAAACATTTCTTTTTTCTAAATTTAGGAAATATTTGGTACATCAAAACAAGTGGTTAGTATGACCATCTAACAAGCCAATCCAGCTAAAAATAGTGCTTAAAATGTCACTAAAATGCATGCGTCTATTTTTATTTGTGAAATTTAAATCTCATAAATAAATAGAAAATCAGGGGAATAACTAGAAAGGTCCACTTTTTGAGAAAAAACCCAACCCTTTCACCAGGCTGGCTACGAGTCTGAATATGAACAGTGTACTAAAAGTAATTGTGTAACATATAAGCTAGTTCTGCATGTACTAATCAAGCTAAACTTTCTGAAAAGGAGAAAGGAAAAAGTCAAGTCATCTTTATTTTATAGCACAGTGATTTATTTGACACAATGTTCTGTTCATAAGGAGGAACAAAAATATAATGAAAATCAGATAACCACATTTAATTTTTGTGGGACATACAGTGTCTTCTGTCATGTATTTAAAGTGCTGCAGTTGTCCATATATGTTGTTATGTTATAGCCTTATTCCAAAGTGGATGAAATTCAGTTTTTTCCTCTAAATTTTACATACAACACTCTATACCGACAATGAGAAATACATTTGATTTTTAAACCTTTGCAATTTTATATATAAATAAAAAAATATATAATAATAATACTAATCATATAAATATTCACAGACTTTAACTGGTGTCACATTAGAGTTTGAGCATGTGAAATTTTGTCAGATAGCACTATGAAAAGGCATGGGATTAAAAAAAACATGATTAGACATTGATGAAGTGAGCGATTGCTCCATATTTTAAATTTCTGTACACTCTCAGAAATAAAGGTACGCTATCTGTCACTGGGGTGGTACCTAAAAGGTCCATATTAATACCTCAAGGGTACATATTAGCACCTAAAAAGTACAAAAGTGTTCCTGTCAAATTTTTTAGGTACTAATATGTACCCTTGAGGTATTAATATGGACCTTTTAGGTACAAATTTGTACCTTTCGAAAAAGTACCGCCCCAGTGACAGGTCGCGTACCTTTATTTCTGAGAGTGTAGGTGACATTTTGATCTTCTATTGGGCTCTTGCAATCACATGATGCGAATTCACAGGTCAGAGTTCACCAAGCTTGATCTTTGAAACACATCGACATGCAAATCTTGTCACACAAGTTTGCATTTATGGTCTGCATATGAATGGAAGTCAATTGGGCAAAAAGTGCAGTGTGACTGTGTGATCATCAATGAGATGTTTCTACAACTGTGGAAAATTCAGTTGACTGGACATATTTATAAAGGTCCTACAATCACCAGTTGATGTCAAGGCACAAACAAAGCCATGGGGTCCAAGGAATTGTCTGTAGACCTCTGAGACAAGATTGTATCGAGGCACAGATCTGGGGAAGGGTACAGAATAATTCCTCCACCACTGAAGATCCCAAATGAGCACAGTGGCCTCCATCATCGATAAATGGATGAAGACTGGAACCACCAGTAATCTTGTAGAAGCGCTTGTACGAACCACAGTTCACAATTGTATGCACTCTAGTCCGAGCACTCAGGGCTGAGCATGAAATACACTTCTGGTGTTTTAAAACGTGGTGCTTCCACTGACAATTCGGTGGACAAGGCAAGGTAATTGCAGCCCTATTCTGACAGGACTAGTTTTATTAGGGGGCCTTATAGAATTCCTGTACAAATCCCATACAAATGTTCTTCTCTTCCTCTTTTTTCTCATGCGATCTCTGTAAAACATTCCAGACCAAATGACTGTTTTTCAGCAAATTCAACGGTCCAAAGATCAATCTAATTTCATCAGAATCCAAATATCTGTGATTGCTGAAAATGTTTTTTTCAAAACACATTTTTGTCTGTGTTTTGGTCAACGTGAACGTGGTTTCTGCTTTCTGTGCACCAGTAATGGATGCAGATGTGTTTGCAACCCTGAGAAGAAATAAAAAACTGCAATCAAAGAGCCAAATTACTTAAATTGTTAAGACTGGCAGCTGTAATACCAATCCAGGTAAGAGTACTTTCATTTCTGCAGTTAATTACATAAATTGGAAATTTTATAAATTAAAACGTTTTTATTCCAGTTGGTTTATAAAACCATCAAGTAAAAATTTCGTTAAATGTGTATTGTTTTTATATACCTTTTATGACATGCTTAAACAATAAACAAGCTTAAATGTAAATCTACTTAATTTCAAAATAACTTTTTCAATTATATTCTTGTTATGTACTTTTATATAGTTTAACGCATCCTGAACAAATGATCTTGTGCAATGCCCACATGTAAAACATTGGCACCCCTACCTACGTAATAAACACAGAAATGGTTGTTGTGTCTGAACAAAGACTATAGAATACTAATACAATCTCACGACAATTCGTAACTTTTTTATTTAGTTGCTAATTGAATGTAATAGTATAATAGAATGAAATAGTATGAATTCGTACGATCTAATTCGCACAATTTAGTACGATTTGCTCATCCCCCAATGACTGTTGGGTTTAGGGGTGGGGTAAGTTGCCATGCCTCCTTTTTAAAATTGTACAATTTCATATGACTGAACTTGTACGAATTCATACAAATTAGCCACTAAACTGACAAAACGTAAAATACTTACATTTTCTTGTAAGATCAGGCTGAGAATACACAAGACATGTCACTTGTATCTTTTTGAATGGGGAAAAGTGTAACAGTCAATATGGTGAATAAAGCCCTGCCTACTAGTACAGGAGTCAATCATCTATCGCTATATGGCGAATAAAGCCCGCCTTCTAGTACATGAGCCAACCATCAATCGCTATAGTCTGATGATACTCTGGGGGAGGGGCTCAGACCAGACATGAGTTTCTGCAGATTTTGTGTAATTTGGACTTTTAGAAATGAAACTAAAGTGACAGTTGTTGTTTAATTTCATTGGTGATTTGTAATATGAAATTCAATCTTAGCTTGGCAAGCGGTTTTGGAGAATTTGATGTTTTGCCCGAGCATACTGCCCAAGAGGCGTTTCAAAGATGGCCATTGAGTGAAATGACTTGCTTTAAAGAGACTTTGGTCTGAATCCATAAAATGACTGACATTGGCTTTGAAAAAATGATGTTTGGAAAACTAGTTGTGTCCAGATAGTTTTTTAGTCAGTCAAGAACCACATGGTCACGCTTTAAGTGCTCCAGTGTTTCTCAGTGAAGAGAGGAGAACCTTCAAGAGGAACGATCTCAGCAACAAACCACAAATCATGGCCTGCATGGAATTATCCTCTGTAAAAGGCACATGGCAGCCAAACAGTTTGCCAAAAGACTCTGATGGACACTCAGACCATGAGAAACTAAATTCTCTGGTCCGATGAAACAAAGATTGAACTCTTTGTCTGGAGAAAAACAGAATGTTTTTCAGTGGCAGGAACTGAGAGATGTGGAGGAAAGATGAAAGCAGCAGTGTACAGAGACATACCTAATGAGAGCACTCTGGACCTCAGACTGATTCATGTTTCTATATGAGAATGATCCATAATCACAGAGCCAAGATGACAAAAAGACAACTTTGTGAATGTTCTTGCGTGGCCAAGGCAGATCCCAGATCTAAACCTGATTAAACATCTACAAAGAGCTGAACATCTCTGAAGATCATACAACCTGATGGAGCTTGAGAGGTACTCCAAAAAAGAATAAGTGAAATGACTCAAAAAGACTTCAAGGTGTAATTTGTGCCAAAGACACTTCAACATGATTTTTTTTGCAAAGATTTCAAACAATTGTATTTCATATTGTCATTATGGGGTATCGTTTGTAGAATTTTGAGGATGAGTAAGGAATTCTATCCATTTAGGAATAAAGCTGTAATATAAAAAAAATGTAAAAACTGAAGAGTTAGTAGAACAGAAGCAGTTTAGCTTAGGGTTAGCAGAATAAGCCAACATGTAGCTGCAAATATTGTAATGGTCTGAATGACTGCTGTGGTCCATTTGAATCAACCATTAGCAGATATTCAGCAGATAGTCTACTAAGAACTGCTAGTCAAGTACTGTGGTTGCAAAGCTACTTACATCTATACATTTCACTATTAAAATAGTGTTATGAATAAACAGATAAAAAAGTTATAAGAACTTTTGTTTTATTTTGATGGGAGAGTCAGGGGTTTTGCTTTGAGATTTTGAGACTGAGGAAGTGGATTTGTGTTTAAAGTTATTAAAAAATGACTAAAGTGCTATTTTTCCTTAATCCTTTGCTATTCTGTTTTTTTAAACAATAGCTACAACTTTGTGTTTTTATTAACGATTACTAATTATTTCTGACAAATTCCTTGCTTTATTGTTTGTTTGTAAGTCGATTTAGATGAAAGCAGCTGCTAAATAAATATATGTAAACATTCTCTGATGAGATCTTTAGAGATTTGATGCTATTTTATTTATTTCATGTAATCTGTGTGTCATCAGTTTTGATTCTGCTTGTCTCTTTTTAATTTTTGTTGATCATTTTTCCATTTCAGATTTTGCTTGTCACTTGTGTTTAGAACTTTGTCGAGTGGACTAAACATAGATTAAATGGTTCGTTCCAAACCTGCATTTCTTTCTTATGTTAAACAGAAAAGAAAATATTTTGAAGAAAGCTGAAAACTGAAAACAAATCCTATGGACGTCAGTGGTTACAGATTTTCTGCATTTTTCAAAATGTCTTCTTTTGTGTTTAATGGAAGAAAGAAACTCATAAAGGTTTGAATCAAGTAAAGGATGAGAAATTGATGACAGAATTTCCATTTTTGGGTGAACTATCCCTTTAAACTAATAGCCTAAATGAAGCATAGTGAATGAGGATATGGGGCAAACACACTTCATTTGCATTAGTGGTTCCTTCAAGAACATTTAACATATGAATAATCTTTCCATTCCACAAAACATTAATTGTAAAACGGTTCTTTATACATTAGATGGTTCATGTATGTATTTTTTCTGTTTACCAAAAGATTTTTCTGGATATCAAAATGGTTTTTCTATGGCAACATTGCAAAACTCCTCTTTTTTTAAACCCTTATACTATTTTGCGTGGAGTTCATTGTTTTCTTGAGCATTTTTTGTTTTAATTGAAAGCCTTTTACTGTTCGTTTCTGTTAGAAATGTGTTTAGACCAAAGCACAACCACAGACCACAATCAAATTCTGAAGTAGGCTAACGATCTCACAGCAACGAACAAAAAAAAAAAAATAATAACCAAGAATAACGTGCTAACATGCTTAAATCGTTAACCGCCATCGGTAACCTCCCCCACTCGTTTTCAATGGGGATTTCGAGCAGGGGTTTGTGTAGCTTGCGCGCAGCTCATCTTACTTTGCTCCGTAACTCCTCGAACCTTGTTCCCACGTACTGGAATGAGTTGTTAGACAAAAGGTCTCTGTGTGAGTCTACGCTATGATGATGGCACAGATGGGGCACCCACGCTAAAATACAAAAAGCGCTGTAACTGAACGCATCTTAAGTGAAAAACTGGCTGACACGCTCCTCAAATAAAGGACCCATGGGGGAACAGGGCGCGTGCAGGGCACGTACTGATTGCCGATCGCAACTCTGACGCACCCTTGTGTTCATTTTTAATAGCTATTACAAATGTATTGGTAAAACAAATGAAAATAACACTTAAGTTAAATGTTTGTATGACCAATTTTTTTACGTTTTATTTTAAAAAGGAAAAACGTTTCAACTCTCTTGGAGATTCTGCGTTTTCGATTTGTTTCCTCTTTACTTTAAGTCCTATTTTAAACACGTTCTGCATTTATTTACATATTATAAAACGTGGTATAAACGATGCTACAAGTCGCATACGATTAATGGTGCTTGCTTTTCATATTCACCAAATGGCATATTCAATAAAACATGGAAACGACAGTGACATGTCTGCGCGCAAAACGACGCTTCCCTTTTGTTTGATCACTTGTAATTCAAAACCATACAGATGGGTCAACGACGCCAAAATGCTTTTTTAGAAAACAACTAGAGGGTAAGAACTTATGGAAAGATGAGGGGCACAAGTTTTAGCATCATTAAAATTGGGGGTTGGTTGAGAGAAGGCCATCTGGAGACTTCTCTCCATGACGCGTGCTGGACGCGTGGATCCCATGGGGTTTCAAAGACTCCTAGCTGAAAATATCTGACGACCCATCATTGGTCAAACGTTTTATTCATGCAGAAAAAAAATCTCAACATATAAGAAACCAGTACCATTAAATAACACAAAACAGACGTGCGTAAACGTTGGCTGTGTGCGTTTTTGCAAAGCGCACGTTCCATGATACAAAACAAACACATCCACGTATATTCCATGAGTATTCAAACAATATACTTTAAAATATTGTTTGCTGAGTGTGAGAGATCACATATGGGTTTGCATGGCAATATGGTCTGCTTGGGGACGCGTGCGCTTAACCCCTCCCCATGAACGCCAGAGGTACAGGTGTAAACCCTACGTCATCAAAAAGAGAGGAAAAAAACTATTGTTCATCAAAATTTAGAGACAGATGTTAAGTTAAAACGGCGTGGCTTGGGAATCTGTCTGCTTTATTTAAATTACGAATGCTTATCCCGCCCTAAATTGGATCCCAATCCTGTGTCCTTACGCGTCACCAGCATCACTCTTCTTCTCATTAACATGTTTTTTTGCAAGCGTTTATATGAAAGAACAATAGAAATCGTATTAACATTAGTATATAACGTTAAATAATAAATATTTAAACTGTCAACACAATTTTCAGGCTTTATATATGTGTTTCACCATAAAAAGGACATTTGGAGAAAGCAGTATAAAAGAGTAATGTATAGCATATTTTAATTAATATTTTAGTAAATATATTTATATATAAACATATAAATATAACACATGCATATAAATAAACATATAGCAAATTTAAGCAGTCAAAGATAATGAACATTTCCCAAAAGTCTACAAATAGCCATCCAAAGATAAAATAACCTATACATATAACCAATAAACGTTAGTTTATAATATTGATTTCCAAAAGGAGATTACGAGAGGAATATAATTTATAGACGCTACAGACGCGTCCTTTTGTTCTACAGTCTAAAGTTATTTGAGCAGAGGAGTTCTCTGAGGCGTGGGGGCGTTTCCATGACGCGCAGGAGAGGGATATAAGCGCGCGCGGATCCCAACTTCGGCACACACGATCTACTCACAGCAAGCTCAACATGACTCCCAGCGCCACCGCTGTATCTGCTCTGCCCTGTGCGCCCCGCACCGTGGCCATGAGGAAAGAAGCAAGTGAACTGAGAAAAACCTTGAAACCCTTACTGGAAAAGAAAAGACGAGCGCGCATCAACGACAGCCTCGACCGATTAAAAGCGCTCATTCTCCCTCTCACAGGCAAAGATGTAAGTTTGTTTTTGTGCTATAATTGCCTTCATCATTAGGTGCTGATGTGTTTTACGCTTTTTCTTACCATTGCATATTTTCTTTTACAGAACTGCCGTTATTCTAAACTGGAGAAAGCTGATATTTTGGAGATGACCGTCAGATTCCTGACTGATATCCAGACCACTCCGTCTAAAGGTGAGTTTTCTTAAGATATAGCTATCTTCTTTTTAAATGCAGATATTATGGTAATCAATTGTATAGTAGTTTCAAAAAACTAATTTGTGTGTTTATTTGTTTATAGATACCACTGTTAGTTTCACGGAGGGGTACACAACCTGCCTACAGCGCGTGTCAGCGCGCCTCCCGCAAACCAGCCTCGACGCAGAGACTCGCCACCGCGTAAACGACTTCATTCAGCGCTCGGTGACACCCAAAACACCAGCCTGCCAGAACTGCTGTGCGCAGAGCTCCAGAATGATGTCGCAAATCCAACAAAAACTCAAGAATCTGAAATCTAGCAGCTCAAGATCCACAAATCCAAAACAAGAGATTCTCAGTGGACCTGAGCCTATGCCATTGATCACCGAAGTCTGGAGACCTTGGTAGACTTGCCGTACAAAAGACTATTGTTGTGATGAAAGCCGTTTTAAAATTGTACATATTTGCATTGTATGTGGCCCATTGTTATATTTATTTGGTGAACACGAATCATCAAATTGCGTTTAAGTATTGTATACTTGGCTTTTTCCTCCAGTACAGTTAAAGTAATGGAACAGACTCGTTCAAGTTGTTTTTGTTTTCGTAAAGATCACGCGCGTAACCTGTAAATAACGTGGTTAGATTTATTCCCCTCTGTGGGCTAAATCGTCGGCGGCTCTTGAAAACGCCTTAGTAAAACCCAAAGGGTTGTCAAATGTAAGATATTTGCACTTCACACTTTTGTGTTGCTGCAGATTATTTAATAGTAAACACTTTGTGTTTTTCACTTAAAGTATCTCTATTTTTGGGATGAGCTATGTATATTTTGTTTACACATTAATGTGTTTGTATGTATTATGTTATATTTTATAATAAAATATGTGGGCTACAAAACTGGTTTCATTGCATCGTTTCTGAACAAGTCAAATAAAACACGTTTTTGGGAGCACTAACAGAGCTACATACATGAAACAGAGAGATGATACTCTTAAAAACAACAATGACAAGATTTTGGCGCGCAAAAAAATAGATAGTTAATCCAAAATGTCAAATTCTATCAAAATTTACTCACCCCTCACATGTTCCTCATCTTGAGATTATATATATATATATATATATATATATATATATATATATATATATATATATATATATATATATATATATATATACACTGCCTTATTTGTTTTTCCTACTGTGAACGTCAATGGTTTTCAGCTTTCTTCAAAATATCTTGTGTCCAACAGATAAACTCATATTTTGTGAGGGTGAGTAAAAACTGAGTAAATTTAAATATTTGGGTGAACTATCTATTTAATAGGCAGATGCCTATATATAATCACACTGTCAGAAAATATTGAACAAACAGATGCACCGTGGCGTTTTATTAAAAAGAAAGGGGGAAATGCTGCTTCAGCTGGGGCATTTATAAGGTGATGCTTTACCATAAAACCTGGTCTTTGCTGCCACCTTTCGGTGACAATATGTTTTAAACAAGAAATGTGTGTAAAAGACACATCAAATTGTATCTTTTTAAATCTAACGACTAAATAAATTAGCATTTTAGGCTAAAGTGAATAGCATGTTTGTATATAGACAACAACAAATAACTGTTTATGAGTATAATCTACTTCTGTTAAGTATATTTATCTATCTCTATCTATAAACAGCTCCTATGTATATATAAACAACTTATTGTTGACTACTCGAGTTATTAACAAGCAGTTCGCTTCTCACCGCGTCTTTTACCACACTAGTGGAAGTAACGTTAGTCTGGCCAATCGATTTACCCTTCAAACCTGCAGCTCTCGCTCCGCCTGACTCAGTCCATTTCATTACGACACACGGAATCGCTGTTAAAGACGAGCCTCGACGCAAACTCATGATGTCTGTTTCTAACGCACAGGAGACACCGTCCATCCAGATATGCAGGTAAGAGGCTCTTATGTAGCGCTAGTGTTTTAAGGGCTCAATGAATGGGTCTCGAATTACGCTACTTCCGATATGAAGTGGCCCTATAATCCGACCCCGGCTTTGCAAATCGAATTATATCAGTTTTAGATGTCACTAACGCGTTTTACAAAGTACGAAATACGCACTTTTGTTTATTTAAGATGACGGAATAGAAGATTCGGGATGCTGGTGCATTTTTTTCGCAGCATTCATGCCGGGCACATCGCATGTCGTATGTGATGACCTCAACAGTGATGCTGATGGAGAGAACTAAAGGCAACACGTTAGCTAACGTTAGGTGTTTATGGCATACATATTATATTAAAGAAACACACTGGACGTAAACTGTTTGATATATTAGCTTCGGCGATTTGGATGATGATACTTGAGAAACTGGATCCTAATAAATATAGAGAGCAGAAAATACAGTCGCAGTGATATTTCCTTCGCATTAATTATGACGGTTATTTATAATTAATGTTTGTTTCGGGATTAAACGTTTAGAAGTCTGTCCATGGATGTGTCATTAGCGCGGTTTTGCAGAGTGCTTCTCTTGTCAGTCGAGGCTCCAGCTACTGCCCTCTTGTGCTTGTAGCTACAGCTTGCATGTGCAAATGACGCAATTGTGTCAACCACGTGTGTAAATTCCATGAGAGATGAACATTTGACAGTGTTTGTTGTTAAGCTAGTATAATCGTGTGGATTTGCCAGTCTACATGTTATTAGTAACGTTAAATGGCGCTATGAGGAAGAAACTCTTCCACTTTCTGTGTAAACAAAACTGGGGGACCAGAATGAGCTCTACGTCGAGGTCTGTTTTATTTGTCTAACTAAGTTGCTAGAAATATTCTAATGCTACATGATATAATCGTTTTATTCTGTATCTTGTACCTGATTTTGCAGTCGAAAACCCGCGTTGGTAATGTCTGTAAACAGAACTCAATCGCCTACTTCGAACGATTGTGATTGGTTCATACTTATCATCGGTGAGAAAAATAATTGCTGTCATGTGACAACACCAACCGGCGCTTACAACAGCGGTCCTGACAGAAACAATGACAGAAATACTTTAAAAGTCACTGAATTGCTAGTTCTACACAAGTACAGTTATATGGAGATTTATAATTAAGTTTTCTGACGACCAAATGTAGTAATTTGTAACTTTTTTGTCGTCACGTTTGACTCAAGGTCAACCGGTTAATTATTGTAAACAAAGTTATCAGTTTGCTAAAACGTTAAAACTTTCACTACTTTGTGGTCAAACAAAATTTTTAATTTCAATGGCTATCTTCAGTATCTTATACTTATGTATCTTCAGAATGCATCTTCTTTCTTTCTTTCTTTCTTTCTTTCTTTCTTTCTTTCTTTCTTTCTTTCTTTCTTTCTTTCTTTCTTTCTTTCTTTCTTTCTTTCTTTGCTTCTTTCAGGGTTGGACAAAACACCTCAGTTTTAAGTGTATAAAAATAAACTACAAAATACTGCAGACACAAATGTATCAAATAAAATGCTGTATTTTGAAAATTACTAAATACTTTTACAAGGGAGCATGACGATTCTTCCACCAATAGGTATATTAGATCAATCCCCTCACCATTAAACTGACTTTCTCTTTCATTTTAGCATAAATTACGAACAAATTCCATGCAGAAAGTCCTGTCTTGAAGACAATCTCTTTAATCACTGTCAAAACCATGTAATGCAGATAATAAGTTGGAATATAGTACTATATCTCTTCATTCTGTTTCCATCCGTTGGGTGGACAGTAATCCTGAACAATCTCTTAACAGTCTTATGTTTTGAAGAGTGATATATGACGATGTTATCTTATTTGTTTTGGTCAATAAATTCCTTCTTTTTAAAAATTGAAATCTTCAATACATGTAAAAACAGGATTTCTGAAAACTAAAAAATCTCCAGTTTTAGTCATTTCCATAAATTATGTTTTTGCAATTGTTCTCTTCAATGCACAACATAAAACATGATCTCAAAAACGGAGTTATCTCTTTTTGCAAATAAACTCTTTATATAAATCCTGCTTCTACGGTGTAACAGGAGTCTGTAGGTTTTGATCAGTCTGTAGTGTTATTAAATATTTGTGTCTCATATACTGTATTGTGCCATTTTAACATCTCTTGATTAACTGCACAGAGCACCTGCAGATCAGTTACTGTCATTTGAAACCGTCAATGAAGTATTGTAGGAATCGCCAATGTAGGACTTATTTTAATGTTGTTTGTCCTGTTTTCTTGGCATCTATATCAGCAATCCATCTAAAACTACTATTATTTGTACAGTATACATATTATTCCAAGATGATTTCAGTTCTTCAACTGGAATAGTCTCAGTTTACCCTCTTAGTAAACACTACACCATCTTTACGTGTTTTATGTTTCTAAAGTTCCTCTGCATTTCCATCTGCAGCACTGAGACTGAGAATGATTATGTGCCGAAGGCTCCGCATCCTGTTCTTAAGGGCTGATATTTTATTCCATCTTATTTCTTAATCAAAGATGCTTTTGCATTGTTCACTATACTGCCATTAAACAAGACTGGTCTTAGCATTGTGCAGTATACTTTTCCAATGATTGTTGACTTGCTCCCAAATATACCCATGCCATTTGTCTGTTATTTTCTTTATGTATGTTGTATAATTTCCATCCATGCTCCAATCATTGACCACATTCTTAATCAATTTTCTGTTCTGATCTCAAGCCTTGGCAAATAACTGATTAAACACTAATCAGATTCCACATTTTTATGATGTCATCGTGTAGACTTCTTACATTTTACAGTGTTTAAAAATACAAAATACAAGACACTAATGTATTTTGATACAAAATATAAACCCATTTTTATAACCCCCATAAAATACAATAGACAGAATAGTATTTTGTATTTGAAATACGTATTTGAAATACATGTATCAGAAATACTGCCAATCACTGAGTATAACTACACATTATATTCACCTGCTATTGTTGCGCAGATACCACATTTACTCAGAGGTAGCCAAATTTACTTAGTAGCCAGGGTGAATCACTTAGTTGGTTGGAGTCATTTTGTGTGAGCTTATAAGCCAACAGGGAACTTTATTACTGTGTAGTTACAAAAAAGGCAAAATGTTGCAATTTATTTGCACTAGCTTTTTGTTTTTGAGGGATATCAGATGTGTTCGTAATTTTCCTCATATTCTCAGGTAGGTTGTTAAGCTTTTTGTTTTGGAAGATGCAGTTAATAGTGTCAGTGAAATTATTTAAAAATAAACAAATAGAGCAAAAAAGTGTTTAGAGTTGAAGTTATTTCCCTGTACAGCAGAGTAAAACTGGTCTTTATAACATTCATACATGCTCATTGTCAGTATATACAATTCTAGTTCATTTTTAGCTTAGATCATGATTAAAAAATATTTATTTTTGTTTTGGGGGGAATGTAAAGGTTTGACTGTAATGATAAGGGTGAATAGAGAGATCTTGTTTTTCCTGTTAGTGATACAATCATGGTTTGGTTAAATCAAATGACTCTGAAAACTGACAGTGATCTTTCTAACTCTTGTGGTATTTTCGGCACATCCTGTACTTGTGATGTTGGTTGGCAAGAACTCAGTAAATATTGTAGTAAGCAAAAGACTTTGAGCTCAAATGTTTATTGCTTCACTGATTGCTCTTACTTTAAAATGAGTGTTTTTGATCACACTGTAAAAAGGAGTAGTTACAGTGCTCAGCATAATTGAATACACCCTATTTTGAAAATTAATATTTTTATCTATTTCTCAGTGAATATATGTAATGTATTTTGGTGCATTTAAACAAAACAGATTTATTAAACAGATATATTTATTAAAATAATATTTTAGTAACCAAACATATTTAAAAATTGAATGATAATACAAAAATATTCAAGCAAAATATTGCAAAAAAAAAAAAAAAATACAATCTACACAATTTTAACTAAATCTTTCAATTTTTTTGCTTCTTTTTATTTTTCCTCTTTTTTTAAATTTGTATTTAATATTTTTCTATAACATATAAATTTGTACTAGTTTTTGGACCGTTATTTAAGTTATTTTGTTAGATAAGTTCCAGATTTGGCTTCAGTACTCACTAATCTAATGTATATGCACAAATATATTATTGTATAGCTTCCTATTAAAATATGAATTTAAAAGATAGATTCGTGAGGAGTGTACTTATATATGCTGAGCACTTTTAAAAACATTAAAAGTAAACCCATTGCTTTAAAAGCGAGAAGCTGATTTTACTTACAAGCCAGAACCTGTTGTAGCTTAATTTTTAGAATTAGCCTCTTTGTTAATTTACTTTATAACTTTGGACAGGTTTCATACGGTCATGGAATTTTGACATGGCATTTTCCAGGCCTGGAAAAGTTTTGGAAAAGTCATGGAAAACCCACAAAGTTTTGGAAAAGTCATGGAAAACAGATATCTGTATACTTGAATATAGGTTAGTTGACTTTACTTCTTTTTTGTCCTTGGCCAATCTCATACTCTCACATTATTAGTGTGGTTTAAGCATTATCTAAATGAATTTTACATAGATATAAATATAAATAGGATGTCACTGTGGCGCAGTGGGTAGCGCAATCGCTTCACAGCAAGAAGGTTGCTGATTCGAGCCTCGGCTGGGTCAGTTGGCATTTCTGTGTGGAGTTTGCCATGGGTTTCCTCCAGGTGCTCCGGTTTCCCCCACAGTCTAAACACATGCGCTATGGGTGAATTGAGTAAGCTACAATTGTCCGTAGTGTATGTGTGTGAATGAGTGTGTATGGATGTTTCCCAGTGATGGGTTGCAGCTGGAAGGGCATCCGCTGGGTAAAACATATGCTGGATAAGTTGGCGGTTCATTCCGCTGTGGCGACCCCTGATTAATAAAGGGACTAAGCCGAAAATAAAATGAATGAATAAATATTAATGGAACATAAATAGATTGCAGTGTGTTTTTTTGTGTGCTGTAATAATTTTTAACATGTATTGTTTTTACCACGCACATTGCATGAAACGTTAGGTCATAAAAATTTACTTGAAAGTCTTGATAAAATCATGGAAAATTTATGGAATTTTAGTAGTTAAAATGTGTATGAACCCTGTTTAAGGCAATGGGTGTACTCAATTTTTGAAGTGAAATCAACTAATTGCTTTTTACAGTGTAGAATTTTGGTCGAGGCGCAGGTCAATGTACTCGCAGAGAACGTAGTCACAGGTCAGTGAAAATATAATCGATTAGTTCGCCCCAAAATGGTCCTGGGACATATTTAAAGCATCAGTTCACTAAAAAATTGAAATTCTGTCAATAATTACTCACCGTTGTGTCATTCCAATCCCTTGAGACCTTTACTCATCATCACAACACAAATTACAATATTTTAGATGACGTTCAAGAGCATTAACGAAGTTGTTTTTACACACATGATTACATTTGAAGTCAAATTTTGAAATGTTTTTGCTTTGTTTTACTGAACATTGAACATCTTGAGACATTTGCTGTCTATGGAGTGTCAGAGAGCTCTCAAATTTCATCTAAAATATGTTAATTAGTTTTTCCGAAGTTGAACGAAGGTCTCAGAATATTGGAATGACACAAGGGGGAGTAATTAAATGGAGAGTTCATGCAAAAATGTAATAAAAAAAATCATTTACTCACCCTTTACTTGTTTCCAATCTTTATGAGTTTCTTTCTTCTGTTGAACACAAAACAAGTTATTTTAAGGAAAGCTGGAAACCTGTAACCATTAATTGTCATAACAATTGGAACATACAGTTGAGGTCAGAATTATTAGCCCCCCTTTGATTTTTGATTTTTTTTTAAATATTTCCCAAACAGAGCAAGGAAATTTTCACAGTATGTCTGATAATATTTTGTTCTTCCTGGAGAACGTCTTATTTGTTTTATTTTGGCTACAATAAAATCAGTTTTTAATTTTTAATATTTAAAAACAAATTAAGGTCAAAATTATTAGCCCCTTTAAGCTATATGTATATATATGTGTGTATATGTGTATATGTGTGTATATATATACATATATATATGTGTGTGTGTGTATTGATAGTCTACAGAACAAACCATCATTATACAATAACTTAATAACCTAATTACCCTAACCTGCCTAGTTAAACTTATTAACCTAGTTAAGCCTTTAAACATCACTTTAAGCTGTATAGAAGTGTCTTGAAAAATATCTAGTCAAATATTATTTACTATCATCATGGCAAATGAAGTTTAATTTTAAACTAATTTCGAGAGGAGCATGTGCTCATGATTAACCCAGCTGGTCCACATTAGTTAATCATGATCCTCCAATCAAGGATCCCAAGTCACTATATATATCCTCATTTCCTCTCTACAACTATCTTCGTCTGGAAGAAACCCCCTCCTCCCCTTCTTCCACCTTTATCCAGAATGGGCAGCACGGTGGCCCAGTGAATAGCACTGTTGCCTCACAGCAAGAATACCAATGGCGTTGGGTCTTCACTGGGCCATCTGGTGTTTCTGTGCGGAGTTTGCATGTTCTCCCCGTGTCCGCGTGGGTTTCCCCTCAGGTTCCCCGGTTTCCTCCCACCATCCAAATGTGCTTTATATTATAGATAAAATAAGCCTAAATCTTTTTTCTAATGTCTTACTCTCAGGAAGTTCACCTTGACCTCAGCAGTGGGGGAGTTAAGATCGACCTGAGCTCAGTCTCCCCTCGCCCTGTGAAAGGAGGGAGCCCTGGGCTCGAGGATCCCTTGAGCTCAGGGCTCTCTCCCGGGACAGCACGCCAAACAAGCTATGTATAAATCGTGAGCTAAGTGGGAACTCTTGAAAGATAAAAGAAATCAGTTAGTAGAAATTAGTTATTAAAACTATTATGTTTAGAAATGTGTTGGAAAAAATCTCTCCGTTATCAGAAATTAGGGGACAAAATTAACAGGGAGGTAATAATTCTGACTTCAATTGTACTTTAGAACTTTAAGGCAATGGGTGTACTCACTTTTTTTTTAAAAGTAAAATCAACTAAATGTTTTTTAGAGTGTAGAATTTCCTGATTTTTCTAAATACAATAAACACTTTTATTACTGTTTTAGACTGTTTCTTAATTTTGAAGTATTTTTTGTCAAGGTGGCATTTGTAATGGTGTGTAATAAACAAATAATTTCATGCCCTTTTTTCCTCTATTTTTTTCCACACACAAGGGATATTGAAACAAACTACTATAGGATACAATTAAACCATCTTCCCCATGGTAAATTAAGTGTAATGTATTTTATTGGAGTGGTTTATCACAGCAGTGGCATTAGCAGTAAAATAAATGTTCAGTGAACTTTTAATTATTAAAATATTCAAATTAATGATATATGAATAACTGCTTATTGTACCAGGTATTGTATCATCACAAATGTGGGCCATCTGCATTTGCAAAGCACTGTTTACTCGTAAATATTAAATACATGTTCACTCAGTGTTCAGTCAAACTGTTTTTAAAGTATAGTTGAACAATTTTGGGTACACAGAATATTAGTTCTGTTAACGTCAGTTAATTTATACACTGTAAAACCCAACATACAACTTTATCAAATGAAATGAGTGTAGTTAACTCAAAATTGACTGAAAGTTAATTGTACTAATTTGAAAAGAGTTTTGAACTCAGTGTTAAAGATAATGAGTTAATTAAATACCTCATTACTTCAACTTGAATGTAAGTTCACAGTACCAGATCAGTTTTTTTTAACTCAAATGGCTGGTAGCAATCGGTTTCCTCAAATAGTTTGAGTTGCCTTAACATATTGGGTTTTACAGTACTCAGTTCTCTTCATTTGTTGGGTTTTACTGTGCTCAAATTGCTTCGTTTACTCAAATGGATTAAGTTCACAGTACTCATTAGGATTAGATTTTTGAACTTAAATGGTTTGTTGCAATCAGTTTCCTCAAATGGTTTGAGTTACCTTAACTTTTCGGGTTTTACAGTGTATAAATAAGATCTATACTCAGGACAAAAGTGTGAATACTGTCATTTCTAGAGCTGACTGCAGGCCCATGGAATTTGAATGAACGTAGGCGGAGTCTGAGTCAGGGAAACTCATCACACTAGTGGTGAAAATGATGATGTCATAAGGGATGTGTGTTAGTGATGAAGGAAATGAATGAAAGAACGCTACTGTAGCTGATAGTCACGGTTGTGTTGGGAACTTCTCAAGTTGTATAATATCAGAAGTGATGGCTTCCCAGTATGAACTCAGCAGGTAGAGTTTACAAAAAGACTTATACAGATGTGGATGTACATGGTTTTACATAACTTACAGTGTTTGTGTGTTTGTAATACATGGTTTGACATTGATTGCTATGTTCAGTAGAGTTTACTTGGCACCATTTTGGTTTCAAGTTTATAAGACATTTAATATAAACTTGTTATGTCTTAGGTTAAAAGGTCTTGGCTGTTCAGAATTTCTTGCCAAACTGGTTGTAGATGTAATGGTGTCTGTTTTACTGGCAGTTTATTTTGTGTCACTGTCATGCGCTTGAATATTTCTGTCTTTTATGATGCAACCAACCATTTCATTTTCCTTTTAAATGTTTAATTTGGAGTGTTTTTTATACACTCTAAGAACATATCAGTTTGATTTACTGACTATAGGAATGGCTGTAGCTTTCGATGTATATAGAGTATAGTGAAATAGGTTATTATAGCATGGGTCTGTATAAGATTCTGATGGTATGCTAAAATAGGATGGCTATCATGGCTTCATAGTATTTTATCCAAGGTTATCATACCGTCAGGATCTTATACCAGCCCATGCCTACCACAAACTTGTTACTCTCCAGTTTTTCCGACATTGAGAAAGAATGTTCATTTTGTAAAGACAGTGAGAAATCCTTATGTCACTTATTTGTTGATCATCAGAGTGTTCAATTATTTTGGAAATACAGTTTTTCTAATTATTCTGCTAAAATAGAGAAATAATTTGTTATTTTGTAAATGGTGATAAAAAAATTAACAATTTTGTTAATTTTATTATTTTAAATGGTAATTTTTTTTATCTACAAATAGACTTTCAAAATCCCCTCCTTTATACAAGGTTTTTGTCAACGAACTTACTCTGTTAGTAAAGTCTCTCAAAGCTGTAAAAAAAGTAAAAGCTCTGTCTATTGTAAGCTATAATGAATCTGTTTTTGGCGTCTTGTGGATGTCTTCGATTTCTTTTTGTTTTGTGTTTTTTTTAATTTGAATTTCAATTATCTTTGGAATTTTAGTTTGTTGCCTGTTTTGCTGCATTTGTAAATTACTAATGCACAATAAAAAATCGATTAATTGTGTATCGCTGTAAAAACTAGAGATGTATCGCAAATTTATATATCAAATATGTTTTTTTTTCTTTATTCCTCCAGGATTATGCGACCTGATGATGCCAACATTGTTGGTAATGTTCATGGTGGGACTATCTTGAAAATGATTGAGGAAGCCGGATGCATCATTGGCACACGCCACTGCAATACTCAATCTGGGGTGAGTTGCTCTTCCCCACAAACAGATTTTTTTGTCTGTAAAGCCCCTGTTTCTTAATTTTTGTGAGGATTTGGAATATTACTTGGACACAATCTCTACCTCCAGCAAAGTTAAAGCGTTAAAATCGATATGTGTATCTTATAGTATTGTTTCTTTTCTATAATATTCAGCTTTCTCTATTCTATGAGACCTTTGGTACGTGACTGTGATCATGCTTTTAGATACTTTAAAATGTTATATTGTAATTTAGATTATCCCTTACATTATTTTTAGTTTTTTTTTGTTCTGTTTTCTATTTTTGGTTGCTACTAGGGTTTATACCTTTTCTGTGTATTTTTGTATTCTTGTTTCTTACAATTTCTTACACTAGACGGTTGTAGGTACAATTTTGAATTCCAGGCTTATAACATTGGAACCGCCATTTTATTACATTTATTAATAAGATATTATGTTGTGTGAGATTTCTAGAAGAGGGGATCTTGTTAAAGATGTAAGTATGATGAATATGGTTGTTGGATAAGCAAATCTCATAAAATGTCTTCAGAAATATTTTACTGAGGGGGGAAATCATTTGCTTTATTTCACATATTTTCATTAAAATATTAATTCACAATGTATTTACATTATGTTTTTATGCATAAGGTGTCCTGTAATTTTTTGAAAGGTGTTTAAGCTTTTTGAAAATCCTTAAAATCTGTATATACTACTAATTTGACGTTGGGTTCACCCCTTTAGGTTGAAACGTCCATTGTTTACTGTAACCAGTAGAGGGCAGCATATATTTGGAGCACAATTTTAGTTCACACAAAATGAAAATTCTATCATTTACCCTTCCTCCATTTGTTCCAAACCTGTTTGAGTTTTCTTCTTCTGTTGGACACAAAGGAAGATATACTGAAGAATGTTGGGAAAAAGCAGCCATTGTCTCCCATAGTACTTCTTTAATCCTTCTATGGATGTCAATGGGTGCTTTATTGTGTTCAACAGAAAAAAGAAATGTAAGTTTATAACCACTTCAGTGAAAAAAAATGTTGAGGAAATTCAAAATATTGTGTGAACTATCACTTAAAAAACATCTATACATGCATGGAGGGGTTATTTAAGTGCAACTAAATAATAATGTTTCTTTTTTGTTCTTGTTGTTGAATAGGATCGCTGCTTAGCAGCTTTGGCCCGAGTGGAGCGGACAGACTTTCTGCACCCTATGTTCATTGGTGAAGTAGCTCATGTCAGTGCTGAGATTACCTATACTTCCAAACACTCGGTCGAGGTGCAGGTCAATGTACTCGCAGAGAACATAGTCACAGGTCAGTGAAAATCGAATCAAATCGTTTATCCCAAAACTGTCCTGGAACTAATTTAAAGAATTAATTTACCCAAAAATTAAAATTCTATCATGAATTACTCAACCTCATGTCATTCCTATCCCCTGAGAGCTTTGTTCACCTTCACAACACAAATTAGGATATTTTAGATAAAATACAAGAGCTCATCGGACGTTGACAAAGTGGATTTACACTTTTTTTGACACACCAAAGTGTTCTTGGAGCTTCCTATGTTTACATTTTGACAATGTTTTTGGCTTTTTTTCTGGACTTTCAACATCTAAAGATGGGTGCTATCTATGGAGGGTCAGAGAGCTATTGGATTTCATCCAAAATATGTTAATTTGTGTTTCTGAAGATGAATAAAGGTCTTAGAGGATTGGAACGGCATGAGGGTGAGTAATTAAATGGATAGTTTACCCAAAAAGCAAAAGTCTGTCATCATTTACTCACCCTTTACTTGTTTACTTGTTTACTCACCCTTTACCCTTTACACACCCTTTACTGTTTCCAACCTTTATGAGTTCTTCTGTTGAACACAAAGGAAGATATTTTGAAGAAAGCTGAAAACCTGTAACCATTGACTTCCGTAGCATTTGTTTTTCCTGCTATGGATGTCAATGGTTACAGGTTTTTTACTTCCTTCAAATGATCTTGTTTTGTGTTTAACAGAAGAGAGAAACTCATGAGAATGTTTTAATTTTGAGTGAACTATTCTTTTAATAACTGAAAGTAACACTTTAATTTCCTATATAGGATATAGTGAAGAGAAACTATTTAAATAATATTAATTGTAATAAAGAATAAATCAGAATCAGTTTTATTTATTTATTGAGTTTTAAAAAAGAAATATGATAAACATTAAACAGAGATGCAGTTAGTCAAAAAATCTGGATGTTGAATTATATGTACAGATTTGTTATAAATATACAGGTTATAAGGTGCTGTGCACAAATGCGTATGGAGAAAGTATTGCATTGTATATTGATATAAGGTGCTCTGTACAAGTGCGTATGAGAAAGTATTGCACGTTTATTGCACAGAAGGGGAGTATTTAACTGTTCATGAGGTAGATGGCCCGAGGAAAGAAACTTTTCCTGTGTCTGACTGTTTTTGTGCTTGGTGCTCTGAAGCGCCGACCAGACGGTAACAGTTCGAACAGGAAGTATGCTGGGTGCGAGGCATCCAGAGTGATTTTGCGAGCCCTTTTACTCACTCCGGAAGAGTACAGTTCTTGAAGTGTAGGAAGGGTTGTGCCAGTGATTCGTTCAGCACTCCGGACTATTCGCTGTAGTCTACGGAGGTCGGTTTTGGCAGCTGAGCCGAACCAGACGGTGATTGAAGTGCAGAGGATGGATTAGATGACAGCTGACTTAAATCATAATATATAATAAATATTTGCACTATATTTAAAGTCTTTAAAAAGTAATTTATAGATTAATTTTGTGGCCTCCACAAAGATCAAGTATTAACCATAAAATCTCTTTACCGTTTTTATGTAATGTAAATTATTGAGCCACAATCAATGTAAGACTTGTAAAGCAGCAGTATTCAATTCTACTTAATTTACATAAAATCTGACATAATGCACCTCTACTCATTTAATAAGATGAAAAGGATAATTCTGTCATCATTTATTTACCTTTCGCTTGTCACAAACCTTTATGAGTTTCTTTCTTCTGTTGAACACAAAAAAAATGTTGTAATCTGTAACCATCGACTTCCATAATATTTGTTTTTGCACGTCAATTGCTACAGGTTTGTAACATTTTCAAAACATCTTCTTTTGTATTCAACAGAAGAAAGAAACTAATAAAAGTTTGGAACCACTTAAGGAAGAGTAAATAGTGACTACATTTAAATTTTTTGCATGAACTATCCCTTTAATCATTAAGAAAAGTGCAAACGCCGTAGTATGGTTATTACGAAAATGTTCTGATAATGATCATTTAGTTCATAAAGATAACTCTGACTTATTTCATTGTACATAAATTCATCTAAAGACGACATCAGCCACCAACCTCTGTAGATTTTCAGTTATTCATTTAAAAATAATAGACATCCATTGAGGCATACAGGTGTGACTGTCATTGTGTTCAATTTATTTATTTGTTTCTCGGTTAAAGGTCAGCTATTTTTGTTCAAGAGTTCTCTGTCAAAGTTCATTGTGGTTTGACTTTGAGACGCTGCCAGAAACATGGATAAATAAAATTGCTAAAACTTTAGTTTAGGTCACAAATCACAGTAAACCATTAACTAGCACCACTAGCTTATTAAATTACTGATTAGCTGTTTATTAATAGTTAGTAAGGTAGAAGTTGGGTTTAGGTTTTGGGTAAGATTAGGGATGCAGAATAAGATCATACTTTATAACTACTAATGAACAGTTCATAGCTTAATAATAGGCAGTTAATAAGCCAATAGTTATTAGCGTGTAGCATTGTAACCTAAACTAAAATGTTACGATGAAATTAGCTGCAAATACTGTTTCATCTTGATTACTGCTCTTTTCATGAGTAGAATACACTCACTGGCCACTATATTAGGTACACCTTACTAATACCGGGTTGGACCCCCTTTTGCCTTCAGAACTGCCTTAATCCTTAGTGACATAGATTCAACAAGGTACTGGAAATATTCCTCAGAGATTTTGGTCCATATTGACATGATAGCATCACGCAGTTCATGCAGATTTGTCGGCTACACATCCATGATGTGCATCTCCCGTTCCACCACATCCCAAAGGTGCTCTATTGGATTGAGCTCTGGTGACTGTGGAGGCCATTTGAGTACAGTGAACTCATTGTCATGTTCAAGAAACCAGTCTGAGATGTGTACCTAATAAAGTGGCCGGTGAGTGTATATTATATAACAAACTTCTTCTAGACTATAAGTGCTTCTCTGATCTCATCTCAAGATGGCGCTATAGCTCAATAAACGTGAACCTGAATATAATGCCATGCTAACTTTAGACACACATAAAGACTTTAAAGTGCTTCATTATAGAAAGCAGACAATACCAGCTTGAGATGTGTTCATTTGAGAGAGAGAGAGAGAGAGAGATTTTAAATATTAAAAGGAGAAGCTGTATTGCTAAAGCAAAATCAATATCCTCAAGGAACACGTTGTTACCACAGCAACAGGGTTGTCATGTGGCAAAAAGCGATCCAGCACGGCGTGGGCGAAGTACCCAGTCAGTAGTAGTGGAGGAAGGGCCTGTGGAAGCTGCTTTACAAAGACTCCTCTGGGCTCCCTCTGCTTAAAGAGATAGTTCACCCAAAAATGAACATGACCTCATCATTTACTCACCCTCATGTGGTTTTAAATCTGCATGAGTTTCTTTCTTTTGTTGAACACAAAAGAAGATATTTTGAAGAATGCTCTCTCTAATTTTAAATTAAACTACAATAAACGTTATTTTAGAGGTAATTGTCTGTATTTTTTTTTACAGAATTATCCGTTTTTTTAATTATACATTAAAATACCTGTTGTACAGATATTTTCTGTAATAAAAAAATTCTAACATTAAATTTACAGTTATTGCTTGTATTTTGGTAATACGTTATTTTTCTGTTTTTCTTTTAAAGGAAATGTTCTGTATTTTTAGAGAGTAACATGTAATTTTACATTAATATTTACAAATTATTCCTGTAAAAATGGGGAAACAAAAATTCAGTCAAATTGTTTTTAGTGAAGATAGTAATCAAATGAAGATTAATGTGAAGTTAAATAATAGCCTATTCATTGGCTGCATATAATGCATTCACTGTAAACTATAAAATATTTGGCTACTCTAACAATGTTTCTATGCTGATTCTACGATCAGTGATCTAGCGGCTGTGGATCGCTGGAAAATTACAAACTACTATAATTTAACAAACTACAACTCCCAGCATGCACCTCGCACACCCAGGTTCCTAATTCTGACTGATTACACACACAGTCAGAAGATCGTTATGGACTGATTTCAAGAAATATAAACTCAGCTCACACAGACACATCGTTGCTGAGTCTTAAACTGTTCAGTGAGCATTACAACGCGTTTCACCTTGCCTTTCCGCATTTGACCCCTTTACTTTGTTATTTTGTTTGCTGCCTTTACGCTTGGGATCATCTGTGCACTTGTTTGTTCCTGTTTCAATCTTTAATTGCAAGATGATTCTCTTAATAAACTGCTATTTGATTCTCAACTTTGTTGTCCTTGTAGCGCCCTCACCGATGAGTGACAATGATGTTATAAAAACACACGAAACACAGAGCTGCTGCTGCTTCTCGTCAGAGTCTGTGAATTGTTTTTTAAAATGAACGCACTTAACTATATGCTTTCACATATAAACATATAAACATCTTCACAGATTATATATATATATATATATATATATATATATATATATATATATATATATATATATATATATATATATATATATATATATATATATATATATATATATGTGTGTGTGTAATATATATATAATGTATATTTTTATATTAAAAAATATTTACATACATATTTCCTGCACATTACTGTTACACATTACTATACAGTCATTATAGAATTCTCCATAAACAAACTATTCGCAATTTAATTGTCATATAACATACACAGTCATATTACCGACTTACACACGTATTTCTCTTTATATATATTAAAAAATGGGAGTTGAAATATCACTTTGTGACTTTGTAATCACTTTGTAACTATATTCCTTTTGTTAGTTGTTATGTTGATACATATATTATACAATCACTCGACCGTTTCTTCCGTTGACATTTAAATGATCACTGTTGCCGTTAGAATTACATTGCAGAGCGTATGGCACACATACAGTTAATACAAAGTCTTATATGTATTTATATACACTATCAAGCTATTTTAATAGATGACACTTGTTGCTTTCATATCCCTGACGTATATTCAACACATTCTGATAACAATTTAAACATTTCATACCTGATGTGGGACAATAATGTTATTAAAACACATGAAACACAGAGCTGCTGCTGCTTCACGTCAGAATCTGCATATTGTTTGAGCAGCAAGCTCCTCCCCCTCATTAGATAAACAGTCCACAGGCAGAAGTAGCCAATCGGAAAGATGTAAATCGTTGCATCACATTCCATTAATTTACAATATTTATTTTCTCTTTTCTTTTACATAAATAGAAAGTGTACAGACTTTGAAAGACAACTTAACTTTGATTTACAATTTACAATTTCTAATAATTTGTAACCACTTCATCCTCACATGACACCAACCTTGTTTTTGTTGTTAAACGATGACCAAATGTGTTATTTGTAAAAAAAAAAAGAAATAAACAATTCGATATATAACAATTTTAGTTTTTTTCAAGCAAATTGTTTTAGAGTTTAACCTACATATCCTAAAAATAGTTGTTAAACTATATTATGGTTTATAGTTATATTTACAGTGTTTTATGACAACAGCAGTTATTTGTACTTAAGCTTTTTTAATCATTCTTTAAAATATTTATTTTCTGATGTAATTGTATGTTAAAAGTAGAAAAATGTATGGAATATTTAGAGATTTCATGCATAATTACATGAGTTAATCTGTATAATTACATTATTGATTACTGTAATAACCTACATAAATACAGTAATAATCATTATAATCACATTAATTAATTTGTATAATTGCATTAATAACTTGTATAATTACAGTAATAATCTTTAAAATCACATTAATCTGTATAATTACAATAAAAAAATATATATTTACAGTAATGACTTGTAAAATTACAGCAATAATCTGTATAATTGCAGTAATTAGTAAAATGGCAGTCGACCATAAAGTATGTTCTGTATTTTTTTTGGTTATTTTCTGTAATTTAACAGAATATCTCTGTAAGCCCTCCTGCCAGTCTTTTGACCATTTTTTACAGTTTTTATTTTTTTTTTACAGTGTAGAGTTAAACTAAACAATTCATATAAAACTAATGTCATTATGCTAATCAGTATTTGCTGGAAAATGTCCTTAATTTGTAAAAAATAAAAAGGCTACAAAATGACTCTAAAAATGTAAAAGATTTTACTGTATTCAAAATATTAATTAATACATTTCTTAATTTGCTTATTAATTTCGGGGTGGAACGACTCAACAAAGGCAGTGTTTAGAGGCAGGATTAATATGGTTTACTAAAATTAAAATTAAAACTTAAACATACTTTATTCCTTTTCATTAAGGAAAACACTAAAATAAAAAAATGTTCAAAGTATATCTAAAAAAAGACTGAAAATGACAAAAAACATCCTACAAAATAATACAAATAACAAAAGTTAATTTAATAAAATTATTAAGCAGATAGTCTACTAATACTCAAATGAGAAATATTTGGCAAGTAGTTGCAAGGCAACTTTTAATTAACAAAATGTGCAAAAGGGACCATCAAATAAAATGTTATCAAAATGTTGATTCAGAATATCTTCATGTGAAATAATTCTGAAAAGCTACACTTGGGAAAAAAAGTCAAAAAAAAAAAAAAAAAAAAAAATAGTAATATAAAATGTAAAAAAAATCATTTTATGTGAGTGTGTATATGCAGATAAAGAAATAAGTATTCAACTTCATATATATATATATATATATATATATATATATATATATATATATATATATATATATATATATATATATATATATATATATATATATATACACACATCTAAGTTTTAGGAACAACAATTAGAAACTTGACTTCTAGTTGATCATTTGGTATCAGAAATGGCTTATATGAGAGGCAAATGCCTTTAGATTATGCTTATTTTACCAAAATAAAATATGACCAACCCTTGATTTTTCATTATTTAATTAGGACAGTAAGGTCTGAATTTGCTTAGGCAGCTTAACAGAAATAATGTACAGTATAGAATATAAAGTCATGGTGCAGTGGAAAAAGAATGAATATTGTGTCTGAATCTATCATGAGCTTGGAGGACTGCATCCATACATCTCTGCAATGACTGAAATCACTTATTAATAAAGTAATCTGAAATGGCAAAGAAAGCGTTCTTGCAGGACTCCCAGAGTCCTTCTCCTTCATCTTACCTTAGACATGCTCAATAATGTTCATGTCTGGTGACTGGACTGGCCAATCCTGGAGCACCTTGACCTTCTTTGCTTAGGAACTTTGATGTGGAGGCTGAAGTATGAGAAGGAGCGCTATCCTGCAGAAGAATTTGCCCTCTCCTGTGATTTGTAATGTAATGGGCAGCACAAATGTCTTCATACATTTCAAACCCAGAGGGCTGTTGATGTTGCCATCCACTCTGCAGATCTCTCGCACGCCCCCGTACTGAATTTAACACTAAACCATGATTTTTTTCTTCACCAAACTTGACTAATTTCTAGGAGAATCTTGGTCCATGCGGTTTCCAATAGGTCTTCTGCAGTATTTGTGATGATTGGGATGCAGTTTAACAGATGATTCATTTGAAAAATCTACCTTCTGCCACTTTTCCAAATGATCAACTAGAAGTCAAGTTATTATTTGTTGCTCTTCCGAATGGGATCGATGACAAGACTTTCGTCAGGTAGTGTAGAGCTGTGCAATAAAACAAATAATCATATTAATATTGTGCTAATACAGCTGTCACGAACTACATATCTAAAAAAAATCTCTCATTATTAAATGCGTTATAAGCATTGGTCCCACTTTATATTAATGTATCTAACTATATATGTAGTTGCATCAAAATATAATTAAAATGTACTTACCATTTTAATAATGTTTCGTAAAACACTTCTGGTGCTCGTGAGGTGGGATACTGGTAGTGTTAGGGACCAGGGTTTAATGTTGGATTAAGGTGTAAAGGATGGTCAACAGTGTAATTACCATAATCTGTAAAAGATATGGACGTAGTGTCCATGATGTCACCCATAGGTTTCTGAAGAACCCAAAAGAAGCTACCAGTAATCGTGGCCAACCGTCGCCATTTTGTTCGCGCGATCGCACTGATCTGGGGATACCAAACAAGGGCAAAGAGGCGGAGCGTGAGCGGAGCTACAGACTCCTGCTAGCATTTTGCTTAGAGAGACTTTTCTTTGGGAGAAACGCTTGATACTTCATTACCTGCAACTCGTTTGTGTTCTGACCACATGTGCTTGGTTGTACACTATATCAATAAAGTGTTTAGACTTTAAAAAAACCCTGATGTAATACATTGAGCCACTAAACATTGTTCTTATGACATTTTTCTACAGAAGGAAAATGCAAATTACATCCAAACACTTCAAATATAGTCTGTGTTAGTAAATGCTGATTCTATTTATGGAATCCCAGCCTGATCTCACGAGAAAACGTAAGTATTTTACGTTTTGTCAGTTTAGTGGCTAATTCGTTCGAATACGTACAAGTTCAGTCATATGAAATTCTATGATTTTAAAAAGGAGGCGTGGCACCTAACCCCACCCCTAACCCAACCGTCATTGGGGGATGAGCAAATCATACTAAATTGTACGAATTAGATCATACGAATTCATACGAATTAGCCACTAAATCAAAAAGTTACGAATTGCCATGAGATTGTGTTGGAAATCCAGGCATAACGTTGTATGACAATGCTTCAGATGACTGTTCTAGAGCCTACAGCTTGTAAATCTGTAAGATTCTGGAGTGCATTACAGTTCTAAAGAAAAATATAAATGATAAATTATCTTAAATAAGCTAAATACTTTTATAGATATGATATATAAGTATATAATTTCACTCACCTGAGAAATGGAGGCCACTTGAATGGTTTGTGAGCATAATTAAGTGCACAAACCATGCCATGTCATCTGATAATTGTAAGAAATAAGTCCAAAAGGCAGCTGACTGTGTAAAGTCACATAAAACAAAACAAAAATACGATGAATATGCTGAGTTCAGCAGCTAATCAGCCGGAATCAGTTAAGGCGAAGTGACTGCGACCAGCGAGACCTAGCTGTCATTCAAGTGGCCACGCCCTTAATTATGCAGACTTAATAAAACCTAATATAAAGGAATCGGTTGAGTTATAAAAAAATTCACCCCCCTCACAGTTGTCATGAAAGGTAATATTAGCAATATTAACCAAAATTGTTCTTTGCACCAGGCTGTTAACACCTGTTTTTTTGCTGTAAAGTTGGCCACTTTAAAAATGGGGTCAATAGAAATCTGCTCTATTATGGAGCCAGGACTAGCGGAATTTTGATGAATTGCAGTGTCAGTTAGTTACGTATTTGCTTCACGAGAGAGAGCGGGAGGTTGCCGATTGGTAATTACAGATGTAATAACAGAAATTAATTACAGATGTATGTATTTAATCAATCATAAGTAGGGCTAGACGGAATTTGCGGACATTTTTTGCTATTTCTGCTGAGAATTTTGCTAAAAATCTGCGGATTTCTGAATTATTTTGGGAGGATCATAACTAAAAACTTAATATATGAAATAAAAAATTATATCTTTTTAACTTGTATTTAATGTTTAAAATGCAAATCCAATTAGATTCACTTTATTTGTTAAACAAAGCAAGTCTCTCATATAATATATCTACTAAAAGACAGAAAATATTAACGTACAAACTATATTGTAAATGAATCATATGAACATTTTCATATTAGTCAAAATATTACTGTAATTTAAAAACTGAATAAATATAGATTTACACACATTTACACAACTAAATAAACAGAAATAATGATGGGCTAAAAATCTGCAGAATTCTGTGCGCGCAGATTCCGTGTGGGCCTAGTCATAAGTACAACACTAAAGCATGCATGTCCACAGTAAGTACATTGTAACAAATGATTCAGTGTAAGTACATAGTAGTTAAGGCCACGTAATGTGGGACCTAAACATTATGCATTATATTGCATTAAGTAGACCCATTTATAATGCAGTTCAAATGTAGCTTTTAAGCCCAATGATCATTACATTAAAGCTGTTTAATAATTCTTAACAAGCAATAACCCCCTCCATGATTCATTGGATGCAAGCAGCGGTCCATGCAATCATCATTTAATGTTCATGCACTGTACGTGTTAACCAGTCATTGTCCACAGCGTGTTGTCTAAAAGTGGCTCTGTGGAGTGGTCTCCGCACTGCCCCTTTAAAGGCTCGTGCTGAGCCGCAGGGAAGCGCGCAGAATGGGGGCAGACTTTATGTGCTTCTGTCATGTTAACTTAACATCACGCGTCACCAACACAGGCGGCAGTTGCACAGAGCGATACCTGCATAGGAAAGCAGTCTACTCTGCAAACACAGTGTCTTCCAATTAAGTTTAAAGAGAAGACAAATTATTTGGAGTGTCAAATCAGTACCTATAAATATAGACTAACTAAATTGTATTCAAGTTCCGCTGCTTGTTGAGAAATAACTCTGGGGAATGTAAATGCATCTCTTTGTACATTCACACACACTCAGTGTGCTATATTGGCTGGCTCCAATAACCTGGTTAATAATAAATTGCCACCTCCTATTGTAGGCAACAGTAACTAACATCACATTGTTATTAAGTGTATTTATTCTATCTCATATGCCAATTAGGCATATAACTGGATGTAATACATTAATTTTCAAATAGCATCAACATACAACAAAGTGGCAGCAAAACATCTTTCCATGAGCGTATTCTCTGTGCTTTCTGCTCTGACACACATTTTCTAAAGGCTGTTTATGCATTTGTGCCTGTTTATATACACGTGTGAACTCAGGCTAGGCCATCACATGACTTTTCTCTTGAGTTACGCACACACTCACACACACATACACAGTCAGGGCCAATCTTGTCAGCCTCGTCTCGCTCGCTCTCCTTAGGGGTCTCCTGCCTGTGAATGCAGGGGCAGTGATGATTGCATTCGCGGAGCTGCCCTCTACACTTCCATCGACACACAAACGCTAATCAGATGCAAAATCGTGTTAAAATGAGTGTGCTTAATGGAGAAAATGCTAATTGACGGCATACTAGTTGGTATACACTCACTGGCCACTTTATTAGGTACACCTTACTTGTACCGGGTTGGACCCCTTTTTGGCTTTAGAACTGCCTTAATCCTTCATGGCTTAGATAAAGATTTTTATCCATATTGACATGATAGCATCACGCAGTTGCTACTGATTTGTCGGCTGCACATCCATGATCTATTGGATTGAGATCTGGTAGGCTGTGGCGTTGACACGATGCTCAGTTGGTACTAAAAAAAAGTGTGCCAAGAAAATGTCCCCCACACCATTACACCACCACCACCAGCCTGAACCGTTGATAAAAGGCAGGATGGATCCATGCTCTCATGTTGTTGATGGCAAACTCTGATCCTACTATCCGAATGTTCCTGCAGAAATCAAGACTCATCAGACCAGGCGACGTTTTTCAAATCTTCTTTTGTCCAATTTTGCTGAGCCTGTGCAAATTGTCGCCTCAGCTTCCTCTTAGTTGATAGCAGTGGCACCCCGTGTAGTCTTCTGCTGCTGTAGCCAATCTGCCTCAAGGTTATTTGAGTTACTGTTGCCTTTATATCAGCTGGAACCAGTCTGGCCAATCTCCTCTGACCTCTGGCATGAACTCTCACTGGATATTTTCTCTTTTTCTGACCATTTTCTGTAAACCCTAGAAATGGTTGTGCGTGAAAATCCCAGTATATCAGCAGTTTCTGAAATACTCAGACCAGCCCGTCTGGCACCAACAACCATGCCACATTCAAAGTCACTTAAATCACCTTTCTTCCCCATTCTGATGCTCGGTTTGAACTGCAGCAGATGGGCTTGATCATGTCTACATGCCTAAATGCATTGAGTTGCTGCCATGTGATTGGCTGATTAGAAATTTGCGTTAACAAACAGTTGGACAGTTGTACCTAATAAAGTGGCCGGTGAGTGTAAATACTTTGCAACCACTTACACTAAAAAATGTAGTAAATTCAATTAATATTATTTTTAATATAGTGAAGGATAAAACATTAAACAAAATAAAGAGTTTTCACATTATACACAGATTTCTTCTTCATAGAACATACTGGTCATTCACTTTAATTTTCTGTTATGTGCAGTTTCTCTTCTAAAGTCCTCTTTACTGATCCATGCAGGGTGTTTAGTGTGAGCTATGTCAGCTTTATCTGTCTCTGTTGTCACATATGTAGGTTTTGTGTCAGTTTGGGTTACACATCACCAGAATTCGACAAATAACTAGGAGTTCCAGAGAATAGAATCACCAAGAGGTGACACTGTAGTGGGATTTGGGAAACAACCACTAGATGGCGCGGCGGCTATTTTGGAATGAAAATTCCAATAGAACAACAGCATATTATAAGTTTGTAAAATAAACTATTAAAAGTGCTAATGATTGCGATAGTAAGTATTGTATTATCGTCTTTTAGGTTGTATCTCAGCTTTAACGCGCTTTTTAAATAAATAAATAAAAAGCAAAGCAGCTGCTTGCCATCGAGACATCAATAAGATCCATTGGACAGCCGATCGCTTTCACTCCAAAATGGCGGAATCGCAGAGCTGTGCTGGGCACTGCTGTTGCAATGGAACGTTCTATTGAGTGTTGCCTCTTGGTCATTCTAAGCTCTTTGGCATGATGTCACCCATTATCACTAAATTGTGCAGTTTAAACAGAAACTATAACACTAGAATCTTTAAAAAAAACACTTTTTTAGGACTTTAAAAGGCTGGTGTTGTGTTGTTAAATTGAAGGTGCAGTAGGTGATGGTCTCCAGAAACATTTTTTGTTGTGCTGGTTGAAAGTATTGTCACATTCCAACAGTAATGATTAAAGTAAATGATCTAAATGTGTTTATATGTATTTTTATATTCTGGGTGAGGCATAAGACTAAAAAATGTTCATCCAGTTAAAAATTGTCAGGCCGATAATTCCCATAATTCTGATAAGTAGCCCAAACTGTCTGTCAGCAAATGTTGATTTGAACAACTTTGAACAACAACTTGTTCACACAGATCCGCCATTTGGATTGACGTGCACATGAGAGAGTGACAGCAGTAAAAACAAATGCTGAATCAAATCTTTTTAAAATTCTGAATAAATATCAGAGTCACTTTTGGATGACACCATGGCTGAACTGTTTCTTTTAGACAGGTAATCTTTTGTTTTAAAACTATTTTAGTCACACAAAGCTTTTGTAGATTTTGTTGTTTTGTGAATGGGTTATATGCACAGAAGTGTTGTTCAGCCACTGAAATCTCCTTGTGAAAAGATTGATGTGACTATTTTCAGTTTCATAAGGGACCTTTTACAGCATCGATAATGTCGATTTTTATTTAGTTTGACAACAAAACATCAGTAAATAGTGCTTTTCCACCTAGCCTGCTTTACTGAGCTGAAGTTGGTTTTATATTCACATTGGTTCATTTTTTAACAAAGACAACCAGTGATGCTCTCTCTATATTGTTTACCATGCTACTCTGAATATTCGGTCTGAAATAGCATGTCAGTATGGCTTAGTAATATGTGTAATTCCCTCACCCCATCGGCCAACCGCTAAGCATACAGGGGTTGACAAATCGCATGAAAGAGTGAGACCAGCGATTCTTGTATGCATGAAATATTGCACATTATGACATGTTTTGCTTGCTTCACAACTGAAAGCGGGTTAGATATAATACAGTTTTTCATTTGGAATTGTAGCATTATAAAGTACTGTAAAGTTTTCTAACTGGCGAATGAACAAGTGGGTTGTCTACTGTCATCTTTACGGTGCACGTTCGTGATTTCAGGAGGTGTGGCTTTGGACGGTAGGGGAAGGACTTTGTTTTCAAAGCTATTATGCTAACTGTAAGCTAGGCTTGGGCAGTATCCAAATTTTGATACCGTCAAACCTCCTCCCTGTTTTACCTTGGTATATGGTATTACCGTGCATTATAAAAAGAAATTATGATGTAAGGCTCAGACACCATCACCAAACTGTTGGCTTGTGCCTAAACCATTCAGAAACTGAATACCATTTATGCGACCTTAGGTTCGCGGTCACCTGTTTGTCTTGTTCGTATTAGAGATCTGCGCGGGACACTCTCTCTCATTTACACGCATACACACACACACACACACACACACACACACACACACACACACACACACACACACACACACACACATAGTCAGAACCAAGCCAGTAAAGCACAGCATCACACTCTCTCTCATTCACACACATACACACACATAGACAGCACCAAACAAGCGACACACAGCATCACGCTCTCTCTCATTCACACACATACACACACATAGACAGCACCAAACAAGCGACACACAGCATCACGCTCTCTCTCATTCACACACACACACACACACACACACACACACACACACACACACACACACACACACACACACATACACACACATAAACAGCATTCACGCAGATGCGCGCATGCTCGCTCACTCGGGAGCGATAGTGTTAGATCGCCCGCTCCCGTTCAAATTACACCAGAGTTACCGACAGCTACCGCGCTTTATTCGGAAATGTATTCCCGCACTGTAAGAAATCTGGTCGGGTCCCACGGCTCCTGCGCTACAGCAACGGAATGCAGACCTCTAGTTCATATTTACCACGTCACCGTTCTCATTCAGTCAAACCCAAAATACTGCCAAACTGCAGAGGATGTGTTCTTTTTCGAGAACAGGTCACTTGGTGCGCGACTCGCCATCTTACCTCACCTCTCTCTCTCTCCTCCTGTCCCGTTATGACAATCACGCATACACATTTTTAGGCATTAATTAAATAATATTTAATATTTAATACTTGTCTCCTATATAAGTGTATTGTTTTTTAGAATGGTATAACAGTATTGAAACTGACACCATTGCTATTTTTAGATCCCGCGGTATACCATATTATGGCCCAAGCCTAGTTACCATTTTTTCAGATCACCTACTGCACCTTTAAGCAATATTTTTTTTTCAGTTGTTTACAGAACAAATTTTCATTATATAATGATGCCTAATTTTAATGATGTGCCTAACTTACCCAATTAACCTTGTTTCAGCAGGGTGTTTTCACACCTCTAGTTTGAAAAAAGTTAGGAAAGTGGGTGAGTCCAGCTTTGTTTAGGTGGGAGTGGCGAGTGGCGAAAGAGAGAAGGGTTTGCATGAAAAAGGGAGTTTCAATACATGAACGCTTTTTACAGCGGAAACAGACGAAGGAGAGACAGACAGTGACTTAAATTGAATAAAACAGTAATATGATTAAGGTGTTTACATGAGTTGCTTTTTGAATGTTCCTTTTATTATCCCGTTTTACATGTTATAGCACATAATTCGATTACCATCATTGCGTCACCACATTTCCTCCGGAGTTTCATGTAATTTTGGTTGTTTCATTCTTAGTTTGTCGACTTTAACTGCAGTTTGGCACTTTCACTTTTATTCGGAAACATTTCATGCAGGCCCCCCTTGACAAACAAGATATTGGATGTGAGTATGAACTGCTGAAAGAGTGTCGTTTTAATGAAATTTGATTCATGCTGGACAAGAGAAAAAAAACCCTCCACATTCTCGGTAGATGCAAAGACTGTGAGTGCCGTGTGTGTATGAGACTATCCTGTCACAAAATGTGGCAAAAATCCTACACAACGACAATAGTTTGATTAAAATGTTTACATTCGAAGAGCAGCATTTACAGCGGATCTTTCAGTAATTCAGAAGGGTTAATAATTCTGACTTCAACTGTATTTCTTATAGTGTTTTTTACCATGGCTTTGAAACACTGGTATAGTACAAATCTCTTTTTGACCTCATTTATGTTCATCACATATAAAAGACATGTAAAGACCTCCTCTCAGATAACCACAAAGTAATTAACGTAGAGTAAAACATTAGAGACATTCAGTAGGTGGGTGGGGGTTGACAAAACCATTGAAAGCGAGTCAATCTCCAAACAGATTGTACAACACACCTGCAATCACTCAAGGTTCTGTACACAGACCACGTCTTTTCCTTTGAATATGACCAGTGGGTCCATGTTGAAACCAGTGATTAAAGACTTGGCTGGCCGTAATGGAAAATCTGAGATAGTAATCAAGAGCAGTCTACACCGGTAGACGCAAGTCACTAAAACAACATTTAGATTACTTTCCACAGACTCTTATATAGTGAATGTTCAGCACAGTCTCGAAAGGGATTTTTTTGTATACATAACCGAATATACATTGTAATTCTGTGTGCAGATGAAATAATAAGATCAAGTTAGTTTAAATCTGCAGTCAACATTTAAAAACCATCAAAAAGTGATTTGATGAAGAGATATTGGTTGCTTAGAGACTAATTTGCCAGATAAATGTGACTAGTGTATGACTATATATAGTTGCCTCTACATTGTATTATATGCAATTGATTTTATTATCTTTTAGAGGGGTTCTTTTTTAATGTATGAATGTGTTAGTCAGTGTTTATGTTTGTGCTTAAAAAAATAAACTAATACGTCTGGACCACAATAATTCATTAGTATGGCGTCGGGCCTCCTTTTGCGGCCAATATGGGAGATGTTGAACTTCTTTTTTATGTTCATCAAACCACTCTCCACCAGTCTTGCTATGTGTATTGGTGCATTATGATCCTAATACACATCACCGCCTTCAGGATACAATGTTTGAGTATTGGGTGCACGTGGTTCTCCTGAATGGTTCGGCAGTCCTTGGCTGTGACCTAACAAATTCATCACAGATTCACCCCATGTTTCACTCTGTGCACGCAAAAGTCTGGGTGGTACACTACTTTGGGGCTTCTCCACACCATAACTCTCCTAGCTGTGGAAAAAACTGTGAAGTTTGGCTCATCAGAGAACAATAGATGTTTCACATTGTCCGCAGACCAAGAATTTTGCTGCTGGCACCATTGAAACTGATGTTTGGCGTTGCAATGAGGTTTAGCTATAGCAGCTCGGCCATGTACATTGACTATATGGAGCTCCCAACAAACAATTTTGGTGGAAACAATACTTGATTATTATTATTATACACTCAAATTCATTATATTGTGAAATATTTGATACACATATTTGATAAACCAAACGATCAAATGAGGTGAATATTAAAAGTGCTTATCACTCTTTATACTACACTTATCCGATCATAACTTTACAATGAGGGCAAAGTTTACGGATCTGCCAGGGGTTCATACAGAACTGAGACTTGCTCTATAGGATCATTCAAGACCTCTCCAATTCAAAGATTGTATGCAAAAAAGAGAGAGTCATCAGTATATGACAATCAATTGAAACTGGCCCTCAACAATAAAGTTAATCTAAAAGCGTATGAAAGTAATCCAGCATATTCTTCAATCTATTGTCCCCACCATTCACACCTATATAAGCAACACAGGGTCATTAGAAATGCATGCTTCAGCCTACATTTTTTTGTAAAACTTGCAAAAACTTACTTAACTTGACATAACTAGGGTTTCTAGGTAAAATGAACATTCAAGGCAGTATGACCTCAACAGCTTTTGTTCCTTTTCACAATATAGATATTTAAATGCACATCTTATTGACGAATAAAGAATGATTTTTGTGCAGTTCTTTGCACAATACCATAAAACACCTTAAGAGTATCTATGGTTTGGTATACATTTATTTCCATATGGAAAAGATCATGGATTCATACAAGTTCATGGACTCATACAAGAAGGATGTGTATTTGAAACATAAAAAATAATAATAATAATAACACACACAACCTAAGTAGCATTCTGATTCACAAAAATTTAGACATCTAGTGGATTTGTCATCTCAAACTTGCAGCGAAACGTACATGTAGCAATGTATTTTGCATTTCTCAAAAGTAAAGCCTGAGGGACATTACTCCAATAAGCCATAATTAAGGTGTTTGGTTGTTTGGAATTTGTTTAAAACCTCTGTTAGAGGACATTTGGATATTATAATCGAATAATATAAATAGTCCTTACAAGAAATAAACCAATTTGAATTATGTAAGAATAGTGTAAAATATATTTTAATAGTATTCCTTTTTGAATGTTACCAGAAAATGTTTTTATTTAGAAAATGTATACATTAATTGTTAATGTAATTGTTATTACTTTTTTTGTTATATTATTGTTATATTATATTCTGTTTTATTAATTATTTAAGACAGAATTGGCAAAAAATACTGAAATTATACTGTTTGAGTGAAGAATTGAAAGAGTTTTTGTCGTGAATAGCCACTGTTGTTGCAATGACATTAAATCATAAACAGTGGTGTAAAGTAACAAATACTCAAATGACTGTAATTGAGTAGTTTTTCTTAGAAATTGTAATTTACTAAGTAGTTTTAAAAATGTGTACTTTTACTTTCCCTTGAGTACATTTTTAGTGCTGTTTCGGTATTTTTACTCCACTACTTTCCTTCCACCTGCAGCCACTACTTCATTATTGTCTATGGGATTTAGGCAAATCAGTCCTGTGAATCCTGTTCAATCAAATCACACACAGAAGGTAAATCGCGTCATAATGAACTACCCCAAGACATGTGCGCTTTATAATTGCAGCAAACTGTTTGGAAGTACTAAAAGTGTACAGGAAGATGTCCAAAATCTTTACACGCATTGACCCAAAGACTGTTTAGATGCATGTCCTGTCATAAAAAGATGACTTATGTTTACTGTATGGTGACCGAAATGGCCTCAAACATAAAGCAGGCACAAGACGTCAACATGACGTTAGATGGATGTTGTACCTCAACATCGAGGGGACATTGCGTTTTGTTTGGAAATGAAAATCGGTTAGACGTCAGAACTCAACGTCAGGCCGACGTCAACGTTCCAAGCCTAAAATCAACCAAATATCAACTTCTAATGATGTTACAGCTTGACGTCGTGTGGATGTTACCAATATGACGTTTATTAGATGTTGGATTTTGGTTGCCATACCTGATGAATAAACGTCAGTATTTGACGTCAATATGACTGATTAAAGATTTTGGCTTGACGTTGGATTTTGGTCACTTTCCAACACAACCTAAAATCAACCTAAATCAACCAAATATCAATCTCATTTGTCGTTGTTATTGGTCATCAAAATAAGATTGTCCTTAGACGCTGGCTAGACATTGAATTGTGGTCACCTGACATCACAATCTAAATCTAATCTAATATTAACGTCTTATGACGTTGTGTGCCTGCTGCGCAATAACTAAATGTAGTACAGAATGTTACGTTTACACACATTCACAAATAACATGTAAACGCACCAGCTTTTTACAGCGTAATACTCACTACTCCCTACTCTTGAGTACTTCTGAATGGTCTACTTTTTACTCATACTTTGAGTAATATTTACAACAGATACTTTTATTCGCATTAGATTATTAAGCAAGTAATGGTACATTTACTTAAGTATGACTTTTTAGTACTCTTTCCACCACTGATCATAAGAATTTTTACTATAGAAGATCTAGGGAATCAATGTTTCTGTTCTATTCTATTTTATTTCCCACTAAACCTAGATTTTACCATGTACCATATGCAGTTTGAAACTTTATTAATAATAAGGTAAAGGGTTCCTTCCCTTGTATTTAATAAATACACACTGAAACACACACTTCATTTAAAACACATTGTTAAACTGTAGCTCAGAGCATTTTTGAATATGCAGAGCTGATGCTAGATCTTCATTTTCTACTTTTACTGTAAGAGAAAGTGGCATACATTGAAAATGATATGTCTATGGTATCTGACTTCATCTGTCCAGTGAGGGAGCTATTTTTTGCCCACAACTCTTTGCCAGTGGAAAACCTGTAAATATCCTGCTGTGTAGAACCATTAGACAAGCTGCTGTGGAAACCAATTAGAGAAGCCATTCTCTCGCCATGGTAGCGGCAGAATCCCTGCACGGTTGTCATGGCAACCGGCTTGTCTGGATGACTTCAACAGAGTGTAAAATGCAAATGATATTTCCAAAAGCGGTCTGTCAGATTTAATCCTCCTCTTTCTGCTGAATTGGTACAGTTCGGTTTTAAATCATTTGTTTTGTGTTCGGAAAATGTTTAAGTGAAAGCTCATCAGTTATCTGCCATATTAGACTCTCTATTGCAACCTTACAACATCTGTCAACATTAGATCTCAAAAATAGGCTGTGCGTCTTACTGTCAAAAACTGTAAAGTTAAAAATTATAAAGCAAACTTTAAATGGCACCTGGTTTACTCTTTTTTTAAGATTTAAAATTTAAAATTTAATTTAATATTAAACCAATTTAGGTTCAGTTCAAAACACAATTCAGATTTTTTTATTATGTGTTAAAAAGTGTCATTTTGGTGGCGTGTACAAAGGTCATTGTTTATAGGGGTGTGTTGTATCGACTTCCCGCCAAACTCAACAAGGGGGCGGAGCCAAGAGCTCCTCCCCTTTGTGTATGGCAACAGACAGGCAAACCAAAGAGCATAGAACCACTAAGAGGCGACACTCTGTTGCTATTTGGGAAACAGCCACTAGATGCCGCTAGTGTCAAGCAGTGTGGCCATTTTAGAATGAAAATTCCAGTAGAACTACACAGACAACTAACACTAGACAGAATGAATTAAAATATTGAGTTAAATATGAGTCAAAATGAGTACATCCCCTTTGAAAAGTAACATTTTAAAACAATATCCCAATCAAAACAGACAATTTCAAAAGTTTAATACATCTGATATCTAAAATATCTGTTTCACATAACAAAAATAAGGTAAAAAAAATTACTTAATTACTTTTTTTGTTGTTGTACTCAAATTAGGGTGAAGCAAAAATAAGTATATACAACAAAAACTACAGCAAAAACTACAACATTATCTGGTAGTTTGTATGGCCTCCATGATTTTAATGACAGCATAAAAAATCATGAATATATATATATATATATATATATATATATATATATATATATATATATATATATATATATATATATATATATATATATATATATATATATATACTAATAAATTAAAGTAATTTAAAGTAATTTCACCTAAAAGTGACAGTTTCAAGGAAACAAGTATGGTTAATATATTAAACATTAGGTCTGTAAAATAAACTATTAAAAGTGCTGATAGTCACTAGTCTATGATTGTAAGTGTTGTATCGTCGTCTTTCAGGTTGTATTTCAGCTTTGATGCACTTTTTAAATGAATAAATAAAAAACAAAGCAGCTGCTTGAAATACAACCTGAAAGATGACGAAAATGGGATGTTGATACCAGATTAACAGTACTGATTACACAATCACACACGCACAAACACACAAATTATATACTGCATATATATATAAGCAATCTCTCACTTGTGGCAGTGCGAATTGGCTGTATATTGGCACTGGTGGGAGGTTTGCATTGGCTCGAGGCTGCTGGCCGAGTGCCTTAGTGTCCCACCAGTGACGATATACAACCAAATTCGCACTGCTATGAGTGTAATATTGTGTTTATACAACAACTTAATGACACAATCGTGTATATAAAAAAAGTAAATCAAACATGGGGAGTCTCAAAAAATGACTTCCGCGGTTCATTTACATCTGCAGCTGAAACTGTTTCTAATTCACCAAGGTCACTTTAGAGAGATATTCGAATGATTCTCTAGCGTAATGTCTAAAGTGATGACAAAACAGGTGATTTTGCACACATTTTAGAATTATAAGTGTAAAGACTTTTCCCAGTATTTCTCTGTTGCCATCGGGATATCACAATAATTAATTATCATTAATATTTAATCCCGAAAAAGCCAAAGCAAATCAGAATCAGAAAGAGCTTTATTGCAAGGTATGTTCACACATACGAGGAATTTGTTTTTCGTGACAGAGCTTCTACAATGCAACAGGATTACAGAGACAGGACAAAAGACAGATAATAAATATATTTTAAAAAATAGAATTAAGTAGTGAATGCAAATATACAAATTGTTAGCATCACCTGTCGACCTGCTAGTGTTTGCGTCAAACACTAGCAGATTACTATAAATACAGCACTACAACATACAAAATAGAGATATTGACTAAGAATCTCACTTACCTGTTCTATAAAGATTTGTTCAGCTGTAGTTCAAATTTTTTGGTTGTTTGAGTTTTTCTCCCCTGAGGACTTCTTATGCGATCTCTATCGCCATCTTGTGGCCACTGTTAATAAATTAGCCATTTTTTAAAATTAGAAATGTAGTTAGTGGTTTGTTAAAATATTGTTAATGCGTACATGCAAAACACTATGTTATTTAAAAAATTATCTCTATGTTATCATCAGTTATCAATGTAATTTAAACATTAAAATGATGAGAGATTATTAGACACTAGTCCATTCAGCAGGATCAAAATAAAATGTAAATATCAGGGACATTTCAAATTCTGAATTTCTGTCCTTGCTTGCCTATTATACATTTTTTGTGTTATTTTCTAACTAAAATATTAGACATCTCTAAATTGCTATTTTTATATGCTATCTGAAATTCATTTAAAAACACCTTTAATTCAGTCTAAATGTGTGGGAGCCTCTATTGATTACACTGTTACTGTAAATTAAAGGAATAGTTTTCCCAAAAGCAAAAAAATACTCATTATTTACTCACCCTCAATTTCTTTCTTCTGTTGAACTCAAAATAAAACCTGTATCCATTAACTTCCATAGTAATAAAAAAAAAAATACTATAGAAGTCCATGGTTACAGGTTTCTAGCTTTTTCAAAATATCTTCTTTTGTGTTCAACAAAAGAGAGAAACTCAGTAAATGATGTCAATTTTTATTTTTTGAGGGAACTATCCAATTATAGATGCAGAAAATATTAAACTGCAGTCAATATACAGTGTAATATACAGTTGAAGTCAGATTTATTAGCCCCCCTGAATTATTAGCCCCCTGTTTATTTTTTCCCCAGTTTCTGTTTAACTGAGGTAAGATTTGTTTCAACACATTTCTAAACATAATAGTTTTAATAACTCATTTCTAATAACTGATTTATTTTATCTTTGCCATGATGACGGTAAATAATATTTTACTTGATATTTTTCAAGACACTTCTATACAGCTTAAAGTGACATTTAAAGGCTTAACTAGGTTAATAAGCTTAACTAGACATGTTAGGGTAACTAGGCAATTTATTGTATAACGATGGTTTGTTCTGTAGACTATCGAAAAAATATATAGCTTAAAAGGGCTAATAATTTTGACCTTAAAATGTTTTTTAAAAAATTAAAAACTGCTTTTATTCTAGCCAAAATAAAACAAATAAGACTTTCTCCAGAAGAACAAATATTATCAGACATACTGTGAAAATTTCTTTGCTCTGTTAAACATGATTTGGGAAATATTTAAAAAAAGGAAAAAAATTCAAAATTAGGGGGGCTAATAATTCTGACTTCAACTGTATGTGAGGATTACTCTCGAAACACTTGCATCTGCCAAAATCTCCAGAAATGTTATTTTCGAATGCAAATTAAGTCCAGAATGTCCTTTCTGTTCGGTGTGTCATTATCACACTCATTGATAGTTTCATTAATTCAAGGTTTGCTGTTCTCTGTGATGGCCTTAATTGTGTACTTATCCGCTCAAGCGCATAGTTTTCCTCTCACAAATCTCTCTTGTGTCTAATAAACACAGCCTACCCAAAATAGCCTCACTTGCTCTTTAGAGAGCAAACCAGCTTCACTATGAGATGCTGAAGTCTCCATGACAACACCAGAAACTTAATGGCAACATGTCACTTTCCTGAGAGTTCACTGGAAATATAGTATTTTCAGACATTTAACTCATTTATTTATTAATAGATGTCATATGTAGGCAGGGCTTGACATTAACTTTTTTGATCACCAGGCACTGTGGCTTGTAGATTTCCAACATTTTTGTTGGTTCACAATTTTGTTGTTAGGAAAATATATTTTATATGCATAAATTGACATGCTAAAATTACTTGATTTAGATTTTGTGTAATGTCCACATGCCGCCTCAGTCATTTCACTGTTTTGTGTCGTGAATGAGCTTACTCAATGTACATGAGCAAATAGGTTGTGTTGCATTGCAATTAGTTATTTAATTTAACATGACTTTTCAGGGCTCAAAATTAAGGATTTACCAAATTTATCTCTGACCAAACCAAAACTATTTCTTAGCCACAAATTTTAAATGTGTCAAAACAAGCAAAACATAGCTGTATACATGCTCTTTTTAATTCAACAAAACTTTTGTTATAGACACAGTAATCTGTCCTGGCTAAAAGTCCCAGATCACCTGTTTACTATACATAAATGGGGAGTTAATCTCATATTAAAGCATTATTGTAAAAAACCATAATTAAACTATATTAACAAAAATGACTGTAAGCAAAAGAAAGCAGGTACAAAACATACCCTGACTGATAATGAATGGATAATCACGTGGGCACGGTTAATGTTAGGCCTGTTAATAATCTGTCAAAGAATAATTAAAACGAAAGCAGTGACCGATGCTGCTTACCGATATATATATAAATATATAAATCGATATATATATATATATAAATCTTTTTATTTGTTTTATTTCAGCTAGAATAAAAGCAGTTTTAAAAAAATGTCAATATTATTAGTCCCCTTAAGCAATATTTTTTTCTATTGTCTATAGAACAAACCATCGTTATGCAATGACTTGTCTAGTTACTCTAATTTAAATGCAACATTTGCAGGTCACGACCACATGCACTCTATGTACATTATTATCATACCTGTCAACATTGGGATGAGAAAATAAGAGATGCGCCCACCATAATAAGGGATTCCCCCGACCCCCTCTTAAAAAAATCCCCAAATTACTAAATATGTTCATTTGGAGCTGTTTCATTGTAAATACACAGTTAAATGGTCAGTAATATGTTTTATTATTATTATTTACAAAAGAAAAATATATAGATTACATTAGCAGCAAATAAATTAGCGAACAGTTCAGATAATTAACATCAATAGCTATTATAATGAAATAGAATCAAGCTATCAAATCTCATTAGCCATTTCTTTACTGTATAACGTACACATTCTGATTAAAGAACAACGAATGAATCTCTTATTTATTTATTTAGATTTTTTTTTTTCGTTTGATTGCATTAAATAACGGAGGTGTCACTTTAAAAATGAACACGTCTAACATTAGAAGCATTCGATTTCTTTCCTAACTTTTTATGCTAATTTAGGACGAAATTAGTTGTGTTTGGAAAAAAAAAACCCCACCAAGATCGACATCTTTAGATATTATTATTGTTAATTATGTGTATATGTCCGTTTAAACATGCACCCAAAACTCAGACTTTCGCTTCACTTCAAATTGCGTGTACAGAATCCGTTTGGGAAACAGCGTCTGTTTATCACTATGGAGCGCGTCAGCTGACAGTCATGCACCGCTATATGACTGTTTTGAGAATTGCATATGAAGGGGACACGGCCCCTGTAATGAAAAGGAAATGGAATCGTGCCGTTTTTATATTTATTTCAAAGTGTTTTCATGCCTAAACAAAGCGAAATCACAGAACAGACTCACGTTTAAGAGCAAAGGGCGGCCCCTGGTGGTTTGACAGTATAGGTTGCGTATAGGGAGGCTCGGCTCTTTAATATTTGTTTGCCACCCTTCAGAAAAAGACTGAAAATACAGGAGAAATACAGGAAAATACCTTTACCGGATGATAGCGGGATAGAACTGTAAATAGAATCCTGGGAAAAATGGGAGGGTTAACAGGTATGTATTATTACAGCTGCAGGGCTTATTATTATTTTTGAAAGCTGAAAAACAGCAAAGATTTGTTCGGCCCCATGTCCACTAGCTTGTGATTTCAGAGGTGTACCAGCTCTGTGAGTTCATCAACTCCTCCAGAAACTATACCTGGATGATGGAAGCTTTCAAGAGTGTCTCAACCAACAACAGGCACTTCGTCATAATCCCCCCCCTACAAGAGCAAGCTCTTGATTGGTTAATGTGGTGCGAATCTCCGTTAAAGTTCAGATTTTCCAACTGAAGCGATAAGTGTGTCAAAAGTGCAAAAAGCTCAATTTGTGCGTATAGTGTCATTTCCACGAATAGTGCCGCAGGGTGTCTGTTCGCTTTTTTGCGTTGAAATTAACACTTAAATCACTTGTGCTTGACACCTCATCCACGTCTGGTGTGAACGCACCATTATAATTCTGACATCAACTGCATATAAAGTCCAATTTAGCTATGTATCGAATTTCAATGATTTGATAACACCTTACAATATAAAGCATAAACAACCAATGAACTACACATTTATTACAGTATTTATTAATCTTTGCTAATGTTAGCTAATGGAAATAAAGCTGTTTGTCGTCAGTTCATGTTAACACACAGTGTCTTAACTAATGTTATTACATGGCTGTCTGATATACTCAATTCTAATTGGTAAGTCCTGACACTAAAAGGTATAATATTCCGGAAATAACAGCCACTACATAACGCAGGATCATTGAATCATCTTGGCCATCAGTGAAAACGTTTACATTCATAAAAACTCAAATAAAATATTTCTGCTGCTTGTTCAAACCTCCTATTCAAAATGAGCTGAATCAACATAATTTTTGAGGGTTTTTTGGGACAACTTAATTGTTTTATGTTCAATCAACTTAAATATGTAAAATAATTAGGTTAACTTAATTGATTTTTGTTGGGACAACATGACGGAATTGTGTGGAACCCCTGCATTTTTTACAGTGTACTTGCATGCACAATTTGTATTTGCTTGTCTGTCGAGTCTGATCATGCTGAAATCAGTGTTGTGTTTTTTTGTAGGTGCCAAAAAAGTGACCAACAAGGCAACGCTATGGTATGTCCCACTTTCTCTTCAAAATGTGGACAAAATCATTGAAGTTCCTCCTATTGAGGTAAGCTTCTACAGAGCTATCTATCTATCTATCTATCTATCTATCTATCTATCTATCTATCTATCTATCTATCTATCTATCTATCTATCTATCTATCTATCTATCTATCTATCTGTCTGTCTGTCTGTCTGTCTGTCTGTCTGTCTGTCTGTCTGTCTGTCTGTCTGTCTGTCTGTCTGTCTGTCTGTCTGTGTCTGTCTGTCTGTCTTACTGTCTGTCTGTCTGTCTGTCTTTCTGTCTCTCTGTCCAGTCCGTCCGTCCGTCCATCCGTCTTTCTTTCTTTCTTTCTTTCTTTCTTTCTTTCTTTCTTTCTTTCTTTCTTTCTTTCTTTCTTTCTTCTTTCTTTCTTTCTTTCTTTCTTTCTTTATTCTCGCATTCACAAGTAGTTTCAGTAAAATTGCTATGGTAATTTCCTCTAGTACTTTGCATCAAAATTATACAAAGTTCACAGGGTCTTACAAATTATTAAAAGTTGCTAAATTAATTTAGAGAAATTTAAGGCCCTTAAAATGTTTTTTTTTTTTGTTCGTTTGCCCAAATTTAATCTGCGAATATCGGGATGCTGTGAAGTTTAAGAGTTTAGAATGACCACGAGGCGACACTCAATAGAACATTCTATTGAAACAGCAGCGCCCAGCAACAGTCCTGCGATTCCGCCATTCTGGAGTGAAAGCGATCGGCCGTCCATTGAAACTTATTGCAGTCGCGATGGCGAGCAGCTGCTTTGTTTTTTTATTTATTTATTAAAATGCGCATTAAAGCTGAGATACAACCTGAAAGACGACAGTACAACACTTACAATCACAATCATCAGCACTTTTAATAGTTTATTTTACAGACTTATAATATGCTGTTGTTCTATTGGAATTTTAATTCCAAAATGGCCGCCGCGTGACACAAGCGGCATCTAGTGGCTGTTTCCCAAATCGCACTAGAGTGTCGCCTCTTGGTGATTCTATTTTCTTTGGTGAAGTTAATCAAATCCTGCTAGATTTGACATCATACTGCTTTGTTTAAAGTAGTAACCAAGGAAACACTGTTATTCTTGCTGTTGTATAGGCGGCATAGATATTTACATTAGATGTCGCCTATGCTATTGCTGTCTATTGGAAGGAATATGTCAACAGAGCCACCATTTTAATGGAGGCTAACACTTTACATGAATGTGGGACCAAGGTGCAGTGGAGGACTGGCCATACAGAGCCAGAGATATATACACATATAAACATATATCTATGATCAGGAGTTTTCCCGGTGGTCAGTATGCAAATATTTATTTAAATTACAAAAATTATAATTGTACATCACTTTTCTACATCAATGGATAAGTGACCCCACGGGCATTGCCTACAAAGAGCGTGTGTTTGTGTGCATGGAAATGTATTATCCTCCCTCCCTGTTAAATTTGATCTAATCCATGTCCTGAAACGCACCCCCTTTCCTGATTTCACTTCTAATTCTAACAAGGGGAGTGATTTGTTTGTGAATGAATCTTTGTTATGAACCACTCGTTCACTTAGTCAACAATAATACAGGTTTCGAGCACCGCAGCGTCTTGTTGTCATATTTAATTTATATTTTTCGATCACTTTATTTAACTGAACTAGCATAAGCCTAGTGTTTAGTTTGAGTTGGTGCTACTTTGCCTTATTGTCAATGCAGTAAGTAACTCTATTATCATTAATATGTTATCCACAAATATCCGTATCATACAAAGACCTGGAAAACAAAATCTTACTCATGAAACGTTCTGCCTTTGTGCTTTGTTTTCTTTGTTCGCTCGTTACCACACCTGTACGCTGCGCAAAAGTGCAGCATCTTCATATTGACTTTAGTCTTGACTAGTGCGATTGAATGACATTGGTCCTGGGAGCACTGTACAAATGTGGCGCCACTATTGACGCATGCTCAGAACCCGTATGCGATATCTACTGTATATGTCTATGTATAGGCGCCACCTGCTGGAAGAGAGTAAATTAGCCTTTTTATTCAGTATGACTGCTGTTATAGTTTAGTACAGGTATGCTTTATGTAGCATCATTTCACAAAAACAGGTCATATTTTTAAATTATTCAATCCATTTTAATTCACTAACTGCACACACTAATGTATGTCGCATCTTTGTGTGGACCATGATGAAGTGTAATTGTTATTCTCATAATTTTTGTCTCGTTTCTAAAATTCTAAACTCAGAAATATGGAATAAGCTTGTAAAAAAATACAGTCTGGCATGAAAAATCAAGATCTATGCATCATTGTCTTTATTGATTAAAGTTGCATTAAATGACAATCTAAAGTTTTGTTAGTTCATATAAACCAGGGGTTCCCAAACTTTTTCTTAAGAAGGGCTTAAGACTAAACCTGATTAAAGGCTGTGGGCTGAAGTTAAATATAACAAACTGTATTACGTTAAAGTTGCCAGGGCATCTGTCTGCAACAGGGCCAAATCTGGTCAATTTAGAATTGTGCATAGATTACGTATCACACCACTTCTCAGAAGCAAGTTTAACTCAAACAATTCACCACTTTGTGTTAAATGTAAGGTGGTAGTGGGAGACTACACCCATTTACTATGGAATTGTCCTGTAATTAAAGGTTATTGGGCAAAAGTAGTTACTTTTATGAGCCGTATGTTTGGACTTCAGCTACAGTTGGATCCACTATCTTTAATTTTAGGTCTCCCGGTTGGACCTTTGCCTGACAAATTCACTAATCGTTTATTTGACATTTTAGCCTTCGCTGCCAGGAAAAATATACTGATAAACTGGGTCAGTGACAAACCCCCATCCTTAAAAGGGTGGCACAATATTATTAGGGAAATGATTCCCTTAGAATTTCTTACCTGTGTCATTCATATGTCTACTGAGGCTTTTCATCAAGTCTGAACTCCTTACTTAGATTTTATTGATGTTTCTTTTTATTGATGTTTTTTTTTTCATTTTGTTTGTTTATTTATTTTCTTATTATTATGCTATTATTTATTTATTGTGATTTTATTAGGCATGTATATACGTATTCTGTTTATTAATTAATTAAAAAAAATTCTTTAGCTTTGCATTGTTAAAATTGGCATTGTCTGTTGGTGTGTTTCAATGTGTTTTGTGATTAATAGTTAAAATGTTAATAAAAAGATACAATAAAAAAAGTTGCCAGGGCTAATTTCCTAACTTTTAAAATAATTCTAAAAAAATAAATAGAAAACATTACTTCAATTGTATTAACTAATGCGTTTTTATTTACATTTTATAATGAACATATTAGAATAAAAACAAACATTTCCATTTAGCACACAACAGAGTTCAATGCTGAACACATTAGAAAATTAGAAATTAATATCTGTATTAAAGGCATTCCCCAACCCCTACCCATCATTCTCCATATGGGATGGCGGGCCAAATCAAAAGTTATCATGGACCAACTTTGCGTTCTAGTTTGTGCATCTCTAATATAAAGGTCAGAAAGGTTGCTAAAGCCCCACATTATTATACTTTTTTACTAGTCTAATTATTGTTTTCTACTTCTTATAAAACTTCATAGGTGTTGGCTGGTAAAAAGTTGTGTTGTGCTTCATTCCCACCCTATTGAATTATGTTGTATCAATAAGGAGTTATAACAAGCTAACAACTGTTTAGTTATGCTTTCTCACAATCAGAATTAATTAAATATACTAAATTAAAGTAACTTATACACTCACCGGCCACTTTATTAGGTACACCTACCAGGTTGGACCCCCTTTTGCCTTCAGAGCTGCCTTAATCCTTCGTGGCACAGATTCAACAAGGTACTGGAAATATGCCTCAGAGATTTTGGTCTGTATTGACATGATAGCATTAAGCTGCTGCTGCTGATTTGTCGGCTGCACATCCATGGTGTGAATCTCATGTTCCACCACATCCCAAAGGTGCTCTGTTGGATTGAGTCTGGTGACTGTGGAGGCCATTTGAGTACAGTGAACTCGTTGTCATGTTCAAGACACCAGTCTGAGATGATTCGCTGTGGTCATAAAGGGCCGGACGTGGTCAGTAACAATACTCAGGTAGGCTGTGGCATTGACACGATGCTCAATTGGTACTTATGGGCTCAAAGTGTGCCAAGAAAATATCCCCACACCATAACACCACCACCACCAGCGTAAACCGCTGATACAAGGCAGGATGGATCCATGCTTTCATGTTGTTGACGCCAAATTCTGACCCTACCATCTGAATGTCGCAGCAGAAATCGAGACTCATCAGACCAAGAACATTTTTCCAATCTTCTATTGTCCAGTTTTAGTGTGCCTGTTTAAAATGTAGCCTCAGTTTCCTGTTCTTAGCTGACAGAAGTGGCACCTGGTGTGGTCTTCTGCTGCTGTAGCCCATCTGCCTCAAGTTTGGACATGCCGGACATCTTCTCTTATTTGGACCATTCTCTGTAAACCCTAGAGATGATTGTGCATGAAAATCCCAGCAGATCAGCAGTTTCTGAAAAATACTTGAGTATTGAGAATACTCAGACCAGCCAGTCTGGTACCAACAACCATAACACAATAAAAAGCAATTAAATCACCTTTCTTCCCCATTCTGATGCTCGGATGCATTGAGTTGCTGCCATGTGATTGGCTGATTAGAAATTTGCGTTAACTAGCAGTTGGACACATGTACCTAATAAAGTGGCCGGTGAAGGTATATACGTTAAAATACCACCGGTGTTACATGTTGAAACCTGAAGTGTCCATGAAGTTTTAAAATGTATGAAAAGAGTCTTAAAAAACGTCTTAAGAGGTACTGAATTTAGATTCAGGTACTGAATTTAGATTAAATGATTCTGAAAGTGATTCAGTTACTCTGAGTCTTGACATTTAAAAAATTTTGTAGTAATCTTATACAATGCAAAATGTGTGAAAGCTTTACAGAAAAGCTTTACAAAAAGCATCATTAGTGTGAAACAAGTTCAGTTCATCAGGCACATTCAGTTCCACAGAATGCAGGTTTTGTTCAAGTTAGTCTGATGTTGATTCAGTTCATTTCAATATGTGACTGTCCAAGGATGTGTGATTTAGCTTTAATAGTGTGATCAATCAAATATGGAGTGCTTCATCAAATCCTTTTGACCATTTACATTTTACAAATGATGTGCTTTACAAATGTGATGTGCTTTTTTAATCAACAGTACTCCAGCCCAGAACGGGAGGAAGCAGGTAAAAAGAGATACGAGGCTCAGAAATTAGAGCGATTAGAGGACAAAGTGAGGAATGGTGAGATCATCATGTCTGTCTCTCTTCCAGGTAACACTTCCTCCTTCATGCCATTACTCATCCTTATTCTCATTGAACATGTTTAATATGTTAGTGATCACAAGCCATTGAGGTCATTACATCGCTAAAAAGCATCGCAGCAGTGCCTTGGTAATTTGTACTGAATCATTAGCATAGACTTTTAGCATTGTAATAAAACCGACACTTCAACCAAATCTGACAGTTCTATCATCATTTACTCACCCTTCACTTGATCCAATCCCGTTTGAGTTTCTTTATTCTGTTAAACCCGAAAGAAGATATTTTGAAGAATGTTAAAAACCTGTAACCCTTGACTTCCATAGCAGACAAAACAAATGGTATGGATGTCAAATGGTTACATGTTTTCAGCTTTCTTCAAAATGTATTCTTTTGTGTTCAATAGAAGAAAGAAATTTATCAATGTTTGGAAGCACTCGGGGTGAGTAATAGATATTAAACTTACTTTTTTTGGTGAACTAACTTTTTATTCAGCATTTCAAAGTACTTAAAATGCTACATGCTATTACTGTAGTACATGTCCAGCAAACATTGTGGTTCCTCGCACATTTGTAATAATTTTGTGTGATAGTTGGACATACTGTCTCACCTTGATTTAATGTTATTTTGCTCTGATGCTGCACAGATAGACAGACAAAAGGTATGTATACGCTTTCCTCTAAAAAACTATTAACGTAATAAAAAAACTCCCAAAAATTCCTCAAAAAATCTTTTAACGTAATTTTTATTTTTTTAATATATTTTTTAGCGTTTTGTTTAATAAAAATTTTTTTTTTTAATTTTTCATGTTCTAGTTAATGAGATGTTTAATTAAACTTTATTACTTTGAGCGTATTTACACTTCTGTATAGTAAAGTATTTTTGTATGTGTGTAAAAAACTATTAACGTAATAAAAAACCTCCCAAAAATTCCTCAAAAAATCTTTTAACGTAATTTTTATTTTTAATATATTTGTTTGCGTTTTATTTAATTTAATATATTTTTTTAGATTTTTCATGTTCTAGTTAATGAGAAGTTTAATTAAACTTTATTACTTTGAGCATATTTACACTTCCGTATAGTGAAGTATTTTTGTATGTGTGTAAAAAACTATTAACGTAATAAAAAAACTCCCAAAAAAACCCAAACAAAACTTTAACTTTAATTGTTTCAGTATTTTTTACATTTTATTTTATTTTATTTTATTTTTTTATATTTTTCATGTTCTGGTTAATAAGGTGTGTAAAAAAACTATTAACGAAAAAAAAAAACTCCCAAAAGTTCCATCAAAAATACTTTTACTATAACTTTTTTAAATTTTATTGTATTTTTATTTAATTAAATTTAAATTTTAATATTTTTTATATTTTTCATGTTCCGGTTAATGAGCCATTAATTTGATTCATTTGAGCATGTTTACACTTCTGTATAGTAAATGTGTGTAAAAAGCTAATAACGTAATAAAAAACTCCCAAAATTTTCCCATAAAACATTTAACGTAACTTAATTTTTTTTAATACAGTTCTTAAATTTTTTTTGTATTTTTGTTTTTTAATATTTTTCATGTTCCGAGTAATGCGACGTTTAATTAAATTTGATTAATTTGAGCGTATTTACACTTCTGTATAGTAAAGTATTTTTGAATGTGTGTAAAAAGCTATTAACGTAATTAAAAAAATGCCTAGAATTTCTCCAAAAAAAATTTAACGGTAACTTTAATTTTTTTGTATTTTTTTTATCATTTTGTTTTACTTTATCTTTGTTTTTAAATATTTTTCATGTTCCGGTTAAGGATACGTTTAATAAAATTTGATACATTTGAGCGTGTTTACACTTCTTTGTAAATGTGTGTAAAAACCTAATAGCGTTATTAAAAAACACCCCAAAATTTTTTTTTTAGTATATTTTTAACAATTAATTTTATTTGATTTATTTTAATTTTTTTCATGTTCCAGGTAATGAGGCATTTACTTAAATTGTATTAATTTGAACATATTTACACTTCTGTATAGTAAAGTATTTTTGTATGTGTGTATTATATATATTTTTTCTCTTATCTTCTTTTTTTTTTTATTTTCTGTAGAGCCCTACACTGTTGTATGTAGTCAGTCGAGTCTGATCCACCTCGTTGGCCCATCTGACTGCACGCTGCATGGCTTTGTACATGGAGGTAAGAATTTTAATGATTATTGGTTATTAATTTCAAATTAGAGTTAAGCACTCAATCCTATGGCTATTTGGTATTGTTTACAGCACATTTAATGTGCTTTCATCAGAACTTGACAAACACACACAAACACTTTGCTGTGCTTGAGATCTTTTTCATTATATGAGGTATTAAACAAAAAAAAACACGGGATGTCAAAGCAATTCTGAAAATAAAACACTCTCATTTAATGCTGAAAATCCAATTAATCCAATTAATAGTAATTTGCTTCATCCAGAATTGGTGTTTTGAGTAATCATCTTAGAAAGGTGTTAACATCACACTTTGTTGGTATCAGCTGTGAATGATAGTGAAGTCTCTTGTGTGCTCTTTGTATGCCTGACCCTTAATGACGTTGCTTCACAAGGCAGGAATTAATTCAAACCTCTCACTTCTAAGGTTCCATTTCATTTAGGAAGTTTTCATCATTTTGTTTTGTTTTGTTTTTTTCCATTAATCGAGATAAAATGATTATTGCATCATATCCTGCCCCCTTTCCAGAAGTACATAAAGAGTTGAGAGTAGCCTCTTTAACACAGACCCACAAAGGGATCATGTGTAAACAGGCCCTTTTTAAAAATACCGGTAAAATAGTTCCGGCTATTTTCCGGAAAGAGAAGTTGTAACATTACCGGTAATTTGCTGGAATGCTGCGCTGTGTGAACACAGAAGGAAAATTGCCGGAAAGAGCGCATTCACAATTAGAATGTGCAGTCGTGAGATGTCTACTCCAGCCAATCAGAACATTTAGACGCATTCACATCCACGCTGTTTATAAAAATAAAACCCTTTGAATATTTTTCCAGACCCATTTAGCTGCTAGATGTTAGTCAGATAATGTTTCTATGTTCCTCTTTAATGCCAACTGTGTAAAAGATTATCGATAAAATGCTTATGATAAACTGCTGTTTGTTTACCTTCTGCTTCAGTTGCTTGACGCGTGTGCAAGTGACGGAGTGCGCCAGTACACACACATATTATGTACATCTCAACATGCGAAGGTGTTTCTCCATATGTTTTTATCGAAGTTGTTCACAATACTTATCCATCCACAGAGTTTTTAATGTAGTCATTACATATAGATTGACAAATATTGCAGCTATTGGACAACATAATGTGCTTTTGAGGCTTTTTTAGTCAAGAATTTAGTTGTTTAGATTGCAACTATGCAGTTTATTTAAAAGGATAGTGCCTATTTTATAATATTTATAATTTCTGAGAGACTTTGAGCAAAAACGGTTGACGATGTTCATTCACAAGACGGCGACAGAGGCTGCATAAGCCCTAAGCGGAAAACAGTGTAATTTCAGATTACAGCTGATCAAATCATTATTAAACAGGTAAATCACTTTCTAAGTTGATCTCTCTCTTTTGTATATTGCAGTGTTGAATGGTGGAAGAAAGTAGTTCCTCTTACAAAAGGGTTTTGAGACTCTCCGTATTTGCTTTTCTTTTTTATACACACGATTATGCCGTCAAACTGTTGTAAAAACGCCACATTGCACTGCTACTCGTGTGATATTGCTCATATATATATATATATATATATATATATATATATATATATAACTTAAAGTGACATTTAAAGGCTTAATTAGGTTAACTAGGCAGGTTAGGATAATTTGGCAAGTTATAATATAACGATGGTTTAATCTGTAGACTATCGAAAAAAAATAGCTTTAAGGGGTTAATAACTTTGACCTTAAAATGGATTTAAAAAAAAAAAAAACTGCTTTTATTTTAGCCGAAATAAAACAAATAAGACTTTTTCCAGGAGAAAAAATATTATCAGACATACTGTGAAAATTTCGTTGCTGTTAAACACCATTTAGGAAATATATATATGAAAAAAAAATTCTGAGGGGGCTAATAATTCTGACTTCAACTATAAATATATATATATATATATATATATATATATATATATATATATATATATATATATATATATATATATATATATATATATATATATATATATATATATATATATATCGTTTATAAACTATAGTTTATAATATATATTAATAGATAGAGATATATATATTAATAGATAGAGATATTATATTCTAGCAGTGTATTATTAAAGGTTTTTTATTAAGTAAAATAAATAAAATATCAAATTCAAAAATAACATTCCTTAAATAACATTTCCCTAAAACGTAACTAATACATGCAGTTACGTTTTTTAAAGTGACTTAATATTGTAATATATTACTTTTTCCCAGCACTATCTGCTGTATCTAAAGCAGTATCTATGTATGATAAAAGAGTGAAAGTTGTAGAGGTGGTTGGTCCTCTAAAGCTTTAAAACCATGTGTTTTTTGCAGCCATCCTGTACTTTTATGTTGTGCATTTAGCTGGAATATAGAATCAATTAACCCCTAACCTATTTTAGTTTTTATCTCAATTTAGGGGCGTTTACTTGCAATGTAGAGGATTGGCTGTATTCACCATCATGCCATTTATACATGCATGACAAGAAGTCGACTCACTGACCTGAATGAGTTACATAAACACAAGAACATCAGCAGCACAGTCCGGGAAGAAGCTCTAACAGCAAACATTTGACACAGCTGAATCTAAACCTTCTTTCCATTTTGTATAGTTTTTTTAATTGTCACCTTCCATACAACTTTGTTTAGGAAAAATCTGTATTTCATTTATTTATTTTTTATTTTTTGGATAAAAGGCTAAAGGATGGCAGGAAAAACTGGCATGTTATGTATATGCACACACAGTGTATTTATCACATGAATGTAAGACGGACGAGAGAATAAAAGTGAAAGGAGTAATGGTGCATCAGTAATGTGAGAAAGAACGAGAACGAGAAGTGGGAAGACCCTGACGTCAGTTAAAAGTAAAAGAATCATTTCATAGCTAGTTAGATTTATTAATATAATAACTTGCATGCAAGCTGATCTGGACTGCTGCATTCAATCCAAGCATGTCTACTGATCGGTTAAATTCATGTTACGTTTCTGTTTGTTGTTTCTGGCAGTAAGGAAACAGTAAGGAAATTTACATTATGTATACAGCCAATACTTTTATTTTAGTCACATAAAAATCTCATCAATCTGTACACATTTACAGTTGAAGTCAAAAATTATTAACCCTCCTGTGATTTTTTTTAATTTTATTTTTTTTTTACTTTTATTTATTTATTTATTTATTTATTTATTTATTTATTTATTTATTTATTTATTTATTTTTTATTTCTTAATTTTAAATTATTTCTCAAATGATGTTTAACAGAGCAAGAACATTTTCACAGTATCTTTTATAATTTTGTTTTCTACTGGAGAGAGTCTTATTTGTTTTATTTCAGCTAGGATAAAAGCAGTTTTTAATTTTTTATAAACCATTTTAAGGTCAAAATAATTAGCCCCCCTAAAGCACTAGCCCCCTTAATGTTGTCTATAGAACAAAACACTACTACGACTTGCCTAATCATGCTAACTTGCCTAATTCCAGTTAAGTCACTTTAAGCTGAATACTAGTATCTTGAAAAATATCTAGTAAAATATTATTTTTTTCTGTGCTGTTGGAAACACTGCAGGTGCGGGAAGATGCTCTGTTATGCTGCTATTAAAATAAATCAGTATTTCAAAATGCAATATTTAATGTGTCACACAAAAAACACATTTATATTTTTTAATTAAATAATATTTTAACTGTTATTAACCGAAATGAGCATCCCTATTTTAAGCTTTGTTTTTGGTTACATAATTAAGGGCAGACATCATTTTTATTTGTATTTATTTCTCATGGAAAAGCATGTGCATGGCTGCGTGAGTGCATTTAATTTAGCTCTTTCACCCAAAAGTACTTCAGGTGAATTTTCTTCATTTTTCTATGGCGATGCATCTGGTTTATAACATGATTCGCTGCAGCCCCATGCACTGAAATAAAGATTAGAGCTGCTGGATATACAACATGTCAATTCATCAACTTTTCTTAAGTTGCCTCACAGCAAGAACGTCACTGGTTCTAGTCCTTACCAAACCAGTCAATGTTTTGGTGTTTTCAATGTTCTCCTCATGCGTGGTTTTCCCCCAGTTTCCTCCCAATGTCCAAAAACATGCAACTTAACTTAATTGACTAATCCAAATCAGCACCATAGACATGCTCCTAGTATGTGGTTATCTCTTCATAGCAATCCCTGTCTGTTCATTAGCTACTAAAGCAGGGGAGTTTCGAGATCTACCTGAGCTCAGACTCCCCTCTCGCCTTGCAACGGGAGGGAGCCCTGAGCTCGAGGATCTTATAAGCTCAGGGCTCTCTCCTGGGACAGCATGGCAAACAAGCTTTATAATCAATGATCAGCTAAGTGTGAACTTTACAAATGGAAATTATAACTGAATGTGGAAATAGTTTGAAACAAATATTTGCGCTTAACAAATGAAAATAAATATGTAGGCTAATGGATGTCTTCAGTGGAGTGCGTAGAACACCGTTTCCTCATCCACAAAAGTAAAGGAGTAAAGTACAGAGTGAAAGTAAAGAGGCCAAATGGAGGAAGCTTGTTCTTTATCCTTACACTGCAGATGGTCTGTTTAACTGTTTTCTCGCTAGTGAAGCATTCAGTTTTTCCACTTACAAAGTCCGCCATGTAAATAGCAAATGCGCCATGGTGTGACACAACTGACTCCTAAAGGGAATGGGAGATGAGACTCTGATTGGTTTAATGCACGTTATACTGAAAACACACCCATAACTCATTAAGAGAATAAGCACAAACCTGTTAGACCATGCGCCGCGGCGCAAACTGTATTTTTCCATCCTTAAAGCAAAAGTTGATTCGAACACGTCCTTAATGCTTTTGCGCCACACCCTTTAGACTTTGTGCCTAGATCGTTAAAATAGAGCCCTAATTCTTTTTAATAAGGGATTCTTTTTACTCATAGTATTTAGAACGGAGGATTTTACTCTACTTGCAGTACATTTTTTTGCACCACTTTAGATGTTAATCTAAAGGTTTTGATTGTTAACATTAGTTAATGCATTAAATAACAATCTTAAAATAAATGTATGTTTTACAGCATTTATGAATCTTTGTTAAATGTTCATAAAAATTCAAATCAAATACAAAAATTTGTCTACTATTATTAATAACAGTGTTTTATTAGACTAGCCAGATCTTCTAAATACTGTAGGTGTAGTGGTGGTGTAAGGGCCGGCTTTAATTTAATGGAACTGAACTGCTCGCTGAAATCCAAATCACTCACACATCAGTAATTTCAAGTTGATTTGATTTGCGTTTGACTGAAATTGAGTGGGTGAAGTGTTTACCTTGTAATCAGTCATTCCTGCCAGTGTGGCCCATTGAGGTTGATTTGTGGACTGACTGCGATCGTGATAGGCAGGCATTATTGCATTGTCAGGATAATCAGCCTGCCGTGTGCAATAGAGACTATTGACTGTTGCCTTTGTCTAGCAGACTCATGCCTCGCTTTAAGAGCTCAGTGACACTGCAATCTCCAGGGAGGTGAAAGATACATTAGCTTGCTATGAAACCTTATATGCCGGTACGGCTTTTAGAAATTGTTGTTTCGGATGTGCTATAAACACATTTATTTTTCTTCGGCTTCTTATGACTTGTTTTATTTTAGTGCACCAGCAGTAAGACACCTTTGCTGGTCACATAAATGTCATACTGGCACATAAAATATTAGTCCTTGCTCAGCAACACACTGACAAACATAAAAAAACAAGTTTTGTGTTAGTAAGCAAGTTTTTTTGTTGGTTTGAGGGACTAAAATACAAAAGGCTGTATCTTTTAAATATGCTATACACTAATACTAACTGCTATAAATATGCTAATATTATCTTAAAGGTGCCATGTAGTGCATTGATTCAATTGTAGTCTGATATCTACATAGTATAGCTACAGTAAGTTCAAAATTTTGTCTTGAACAGTATATCTGAGACCCCTTTGGTTATTAAAGAGCCCTTATTATGCATTATAAAAGCTCATATTTTGATTTTGGGGTTGATATGCATGCAAGGTAAAAAAAAAATCACATTTTTACTGTCTTATAATACACATTTATTTTTACCTAATTATCCAAGAGACTCCCATATAATTTGTTTAGTGATTCATTCCAAAGTCCTCCTTTGTGTGATGTTAATCTGCGCTGATTAGTCTAATGACCTAGTCTGTTGTGATTGGTTGACTGCATTCAGTGTGAGATGGAATGAAACGCCCACCACGGTTATGAAGTAGTCAGAGTGCAGAGTGTATTTGTGAGCCCAAGGCAGGAATGCATTAAAACAATGCAATTAAACACCAGCATGTTCACTATTCTTAACTATAACCCCAATTAAGTAATGGCACACATTCAGTATTAATCCACACAGTGGCAAAAGTTGAACTGTTTTGAATGTTGACCGCATCACTTGTGTTTAGGAAGAGTTGATGGTGGCCATAGCAATGACAAATGGCTGGGGATTGCGAGTTCAGAAATGCATTTAAATTACTAAAGGAAGCAGCACGCATTACATTTTCAACTGGGTTTGGGTGCGATATGTGAAGTAGCCCATACAGATTTAACCTGAGAGATACAGTAGAAGCCATACGGAGCGATTACAAGTTACAACACGCAATGGAATACATTTTTCTATTGTACCGTTGTAATCACACTTACAGGTTGTCATCCGGAGGAAGATGAAACTAAAAAATCATACTTAAGTAAAAGTACCATTGCCTGCCTAAAATGTAATGCAAGTAGAGTAAAAGTACCTGATGTAAATATTACTCAAAGTATGAGTAAAAAGTAGCTCTTTCAAAAGTACTCAAGAGCAGGGAGTAATGAGTATTATGCTTTAAAAAGCTGATGCATTTACATGTAATTTGTGAATGTGTGTAAACGTTACATTCTGTAGTGCATTAGGTAATAGCCCAGCAGGCACACAATGTCATTAGATATTAATATTAGGTTTGATTTAGGTTGTGACGTCAGGTGACCAAAATTCAATGTCTAGTCAGCGTCTAAAGACAACGTTATTTTGATCACCAATAACGTCAAATGACGTTGATTTTTGGTTGATTTTAGGCTGTGTTGGTAAGTGATCAAAATCCAATGTCGAGCCGACATCTTAAATCATATTGACATCAAAAAAATGACATTTAGTCCTCAGGTATGGCATCCAAAATCCAACGTCTGATAGACATCATATTGGTAACGTCCACGCAACGTTAAGCTGTAACATCATTAGACCAACGTTTGAATTTGATTGCCTATTTGGTTGATTTTTAGGTTGGACATTGGACGTTGGGCTCTGACGTCAATCCGATTTTCATTACCAAACAAAATGCAACATCCTCATGACGTTGCGGTTCAACGTAAATCTAACGGCGTGGTAATGTCTTGTGCCTGCTGGGTGTTTAAGGCAATTTCGGTCCTCATACAGTAAACATCTGTTATCTTCTCTTCAGTGACATGCATCTAAACAGTCTCAATGCGTGTAAAGATTTTGAACATCTTCTTGTACCCTTTTATTGCTTCCAGTTTGCTGCAATTATAAATCGCCCCGTCTTGAAATAGTTCATTGTGATGCAATTTATCTTCTATGTGCAATTTGATTGGACAGGAATCACAGGCCGGATTTTTCTAATCCCCATAGACAAGAATAAATGAAGTAGTGACTGCAGGTGGAAGGAAATTAGTGGAGTAAAAGTACAGATACAGCACTAAAAATGTACTCATGAGGAGGTAAAAGTACACATTTTTAAAACTGCGTAGTAAATTACAATTTCTGGAAAAAACTACTCAATTACAGTTATTTGAGTATTTGTAATTTGTTCCTTTACACCACTGGAACTGTGTACTGACAAAGTCCCTGTCAAGGTCTGACAAAGTCACATACAGTTGAAGCCGGCAGCTAGCTCTTTGCAACTCTCACATGGTCGCCCACTGAAGCCAAGCAGGGCTGCGCCTGGTCAGTACCTGGATGGGAGACCACATGGGAAAGCTAGGTTGCTGCCAGAATTGGTTTTAGTGAGGCCAGCAGGGGGCGCCCAACCTGCGGTCTGTATCGGTCCTAATCCCCCAGTATAGTGACAGGGACTCTATACTGCTCAGTGAGTGCTGTCTTTCGGATGAGACGTTAAACCAAGGTCCTGACTCGCTGTGGTAATTAAAAATCCCAGGATATCCTTCGAAAAAGAGTAGGGTTTTAATCCTGGCACCCTGGCCAAATCTGCTCACTGGCCTCTGTCCATATTGGCCTCCTAGCCCTCCCCATATCATAATAGGCTTCACCTCTCCACCAACCAGCTGGTGTGTGGTGTGTAGTCTGGCGCAAAATGGCTGCCGTCACGTTATCCAGGTGGATGCTGCACACTGGTGGTGGATGAGGAGATTCCCCCCTATGTGTAAAACGCTTTGAGTGCCCAGAAAAGTGCTATAAAAATGTAAGGAATTATTATTATTAAGTCAGAATTATTAGCCCCATTTTAAAATTTTTTTCTTCAATTTCTGTTTAACGGAGAGAAGATTTTTTCAACACATTTCTAAACATAATAGTTTTAATAACTCATTTTTAATAACTGATTTATTTTTGACTAGATATTTTTCAAGACACTTCTATACAGCTTAAAGTGACATTTAAAGGCTTAACTATGTTAATAAGCTTAACTAGGCAGGTTAGGGTAATAAGGCTAGTTATCGTATAATGATGGTTTGTTCTGTAGACTATCAAAAAAATAAAGCTTAAAAGGGCTAATAATTTTGACCTTAAAATGTTTTATAAAATTAAAAACAGCTTTTATTCTAGCTGAAATAAAACAAATAAGACTTTCTGCAGAAGAAAAAATATTATCAGACATACTGTGAAAATTCCCTTGCTCTGTTAAACATCATTTGGGAAATTTTTAAAAAAGATAAAATATTAAAAGGGGGGCTAATAATGCTGACTTCAACTGTACATTAAAAGATTCTGCAGCTTCTTCCTTTAATAACAAACAGCTTGCGAATCCCGTGTTGCAGCATAGGTTATTTTATTAATCATCAGAAAAATGACAGTAAAGGCTGGCTGTACTGTGGCATTGTTGTGAAAAATGAACTTCAACCATTTATTCCCCACAGCCACATCTCTTGCTATACCTGAGTGATCATAATCTTTGGTTAATAATCAATCCCCTGCCTGAAGGGAACAGCGTGTTCATGTTTACCAGATCCAGCACTTCATATGCAAAAAGATTCGAACAGAAGACAATTCATATATTTGACTTCGAGTCAACTCTTTCTTTTGATAATCAATCGTTTTAAACATGGTGCACTTTCAGATTTAAACCTCAGCTGGATGTATTTGTTCACTTAAAGCTGTGTTACACACTGCATGGAAGGTCATTTTCAAATATCAATTGTCCTCTCGTAAAGCAGCTCTAAAACAAAGAGTGTACTGATTCAGCGCATACCAGTTCAGTAATGGTTTTTGTTTATTTAAGTTCAGCTAGTGTTTGACATTCATCAGTTATGAAATGAGTTCAATTTTTGTAAAAGCCTAAATTAATAGTATTATTATTGAGTTAGTTTAAAGATTGTCGATTTCAATATCATTGTCAGTGTTTGAAAAGTTTGTCTGAAAAAAGAAAAATGATTGCGCTGTAAAGCAACTCCACAGAGGACAATAGTGTCACGGATTGGTCAGGCTCTCACGATCCCCACTCACGAAGATCACCATCACCTGACTTCTAATGAGCACACAGCTGCATCACATTCACGAGCACCAGATAAAAGCACAGCACTCCAGTCGCTCATTGTCCGGGCTCGTCTCGACGAAAGCGGACAACTGAGCGACCACTCAGCGTAGTCATCCTCAGCTAAAACAAACGCTTTACTTACCTGTTCTCTTTGTATTCCTCCTAGTCTTCCTGGTCCACCCGAATCGTCCTGTCTTCCAGTCCTTCCAAGTCTGTGTCATCCTCTGTCAGCTGTATCTGGTGTGTGCTGTCCATCCTCGTGTATTCCTGTTACCCAGCCACGGAGGAAAAGACCCCAACATCATTCCTGATCCTCCTGGCTATCCTTCATGTGCTCCTTGTTGTCATTTAATAAACACCCTAACGTTTCCTTACCTCTGTCTCCTGTCCGCTTCATAACAGAAGCCCGGACCAATAACGACGACAACATGAGCACCCCCGATCACTTTCAAGAGCTGGTGGACCAGTTGAAGCGGATTCTACAGCCACCAGCTCCACTTTCCAACGCACCACCAGCACCGAGCACTTCCGCCTCCACAGTTTCTTCTTCGGCCCTTCCTTCCAGTCCCATGGCCCGACCAGCGCCCTACTCAGGCGGAGCGGGGGAGTGCAATGGTTTTCTGTTACAATGTTCCCTCATATTCGAAATGCAACCTTCTCTATATCCCACAGATAAGTCAAAGATCGCCTACATCGTATCACTGACCTCCCCTCGTCAGAAGGTAATACCTGTATTCTAGTCATCGTAGATAGATTCTCAAAGTTTGTCAAACTAATCCCTCTGAAAGGTCTTCCCACAGCCTTTGAAACAGCCGACAATATCTTTAATCAAGTCTTCAGGTCATTTGGTATTCCAGAAGATATTGTGTCGGACAGAGGTCCACAGTTCATCTCACGTCTATGGAAAGCCTTCTTCAAGCTCCTAGGTGTGGCCGTCAGCCTCTCTTCTGGATATCATCCCCAAACCAACGGGCAGACAGAGAGGAAGATTCAGGAGGTGGGACGGTTCCTGAGGACCTTCTGCAGTGGTCACCAGAGCTCCTGGAGCCAGTATTTGGGCTGGGCAGAATATGCCCAAAATTCACTGCGGCAACCCTCCACCGGACTCACGCCATTCCAGTGCGTCCTGGGCTTCCAACCACCGCTCTTTCCCTGGGATGGCGAACCATCTGATGTCCCCGCAGTGGATCACTGGTTCCGGGAGAGCGAGAGAGTCTGGGACGAGGCTCATCAACATCTGCAGAGGGCAGTCCGTCGAAGCAAGGTAACCGCCGATAGAAGAAGGTCTGAAGAACCCAGATACACACCCGGACAAAAGGTGTGGCTATCCACCCGGGACATACGCATGCGACTGCCCTCTCGCAAGTTAAGTCCCCGATTTGTTGGTCCCTTCACCATCGTGGAACAGGTTAACCCCGTCACCTACAAACTACAATTACCCTCTCACTACCGTATTCACCCTACATTCCACGTATCACTCCTGAAACCCTATCACGATCCTGTTCTTCCCTCCACAGAGCCTGACCACGAAGAGGAACCCCCCTCCTCCACTGCTCCTAGAAGAAGGAGCCGTCTACGCAGTGAAGGAGATCTTGCGTTCCCGACGTCGTGGTGGCCAGTTGGAGTACCTGGTGGACTGGGAAGGGTACGGCCCCGAAGAAAGGACATGGGTTCCCAGAGCTGATATTCTCGATCCTAGTCTCATGGTGGAGTTTCATGAGAGCCACCCTGAGTTCCCAGCGCCTAGAGGCAGAGGGAGACCACCACGGCGTCGGAGGTGTCGGCCCTCAGGAGCGGGCCCTGGGGAGGGGGGGACTGTCACGGATTGGTCAGGCTCTCACGATCCCCACTCACGAAGATCACCATCACCTGACTTCTAATGAGCACACAGCTGCATCACATTCACGAGCACCAGATAAAAGCACAGCACTCCAGTCGCTCATTGTCCGGGCTCGTCTCGACGAAAGCGGACAACTGAGCGACCACTCAGCGTAGTCATCCTCAGCTAAAACAAACGCTTTACTTACCTGTTCTCTTTGTATTCCTCCTAGTCTTCCTGGTCCACCCGAATCGTCCTGTCTTCCAGTCCTTCCAAGTCTGTGTCATCCTCTGTCAGCTGTATCTGGTGTGTGCTGTCCATCCTCGTGTATTCCTGTTACCCAGCCACGGAGGAAAGACCCCAACATCATTCCTGATCCTCCTGGCTATCCTTCATGTGCTCCTTGTTGTCATTTAATAAACACCCTAACGTTTCCTTACCTCTGTCTCCTGTCCGCTTCATAACAAATAGTAGGTCACACTTTTTTTTAAGGTCCGTTTGTTGAATTAAAGTTACATTGCAACTAATTCTTATTAGATTATATTATACTGTTAGGTTGGGGTTAGGGTTAGTGTAAGTTGACATGTACTTGCAAAGTTTTTATAGTCAGTTAAATATAGGCAGTATCAACAGATATTAAACAGACAATCTACTAATACTCAAATGGACCATCAAAATAAAGGGCCCTATCATACACCCGGCGCAAGGCACGACGCTATTGTTGTTTGCTAGTTTCAGCTCAGCGCAAGAGTAGTTTTGACATTTTGCACCATGCTGTTTAAATAGCAAATGCATTTGCGCTCATATGTTCGCCCATAGGCGTTCTGGTCTAAAAAAGGAGGCGTGTTGAGGCGCATTGCTGGAGCGTTGCTATTTTGAGGAACTAAAATAGACTGTTCAATAGATCAGATCAAAGCAGGTCTAAGGTCCAGCGTAGAGCGCGTTAGTTGTGTGCCTCGCTTACACATTGCTTAAAACACACAGGGTGTACAGCAATACGCAAATTTCTTTACAAATGAAAAAGAATTAAAGGATTAAAAAATTACAAAAATATTATTTTCTAGCCTACAAAAATATAAAACCTAAATATAAAAACTTTCATGCCTTCACCTCAGGGGGCTTTTTCAGTTTATTCAATTTGCTTTTGTATAATGTTGTTATTATTATTAGCAGTATTATTTATTATATGCATATTTATATTGGTTTTATTAAAAACAAGCTTAGATTTGCCGACCTGTCAGGTTTTAGACCATATGGGGCACAGCATGTGTAGTTCGAAATAACTTCACACTTCGTTATTATTTTTCATTTATTTGTTTGCTGGAAATTAGAACTGAATTTAGAAATAGTTTTAAGCAAATCTTTGCGCTTAATAAACGAAATTACATATGATAGGCTAATGTCTGTGCATACAACATGTTTCCCTGTCCACGAGAGTGAAAGTGAAAGTAAATAATGAGAAGGCTCATCTCTCATTCTCACGCTGTAGATGCCCTGTTTAACTGTTTACTCTCTAGTGAAGCATTCAGTTTTTACACTTACAAAGTCCGTCATATAAATAGCAAACGCGCCATGGCGCAACGCAACTGACTCTTAAAGGGAACGGGAGATGAGACTCTGATTGGTTTATTCTCAAAACACACCTATAACTCATTAAGAGAATAAGCTCAACCCTGTTAGACCATGCGCCACGGCGCAGAGCGGATTTTTCTGTCCTTAAAATAGCAAAAGTGGATTGTGACGCCCTTAATGCTTTTGCGCCATGTGCTTTAGACTTTGCGCCTGGATCGTCAAAATAGAGCCCATAGTGTTACCCATTAGTAGGCCCACACGGAATTCCACAGATTTTCGAGGATTTATAGCCCGTCATTGATTCTGTTTATTTAATTGTGTAAATGTGTGTAAATTTATATTTATTCAGTTTTTAAATTAATTACAGTAATATTATTGACTAATATGAACATATTCATATGAATTATTTATAATACAGTTTGTGAAGTCATATTTTCTGTTAGTAGATGTATTATATGAGAGACTTGCTGTTTACCAAGTAAGGTGGATCTAATTAGATCTGCATTGTAAACATTAAATACATTTTAAAAAGGTATTACTTTATATTTAATATATTAAGGTTTTATTTTTGGTACTCCCAAAATAATTCTGCGAAGAAATAGAACACAATTCTGCGCAGAAATTGCAAAAAAAATGTCAGCAGATTCCGTCTGGCCCTACCCATTAGTATTTACTGTAGGAATGTTTCAGCCTTAACCAATTATGGAACTGTGTTGCAGCAGCACAAAAAGTTAGTCTTTATACTTTTTCTTTTCTTCAAAGCTCAAGCATGCATGCACACACTTTAAGATTTGAAACTTGTGGTGCGTGCCACATAATATATTTAGACAGCCCGGGCTCATTAGAAACACTTGCCAAAAACAATTTTTACAAATCTAAAATATGTATCTTCTCTTTGCCCATGTTGTTGTGGTCAACATCTTCAACATCTGTTTTTTTATCTATGTTGCCATTTTGCAATCACACGTTTTTTGACTATTTTGAAAACACTGATGTAACATTAGGGATAAAATTCCTGATTTATTGTTCAAACATCAATCCTGTTTGATGGTGTCAAGATGCCCCCCTTGTGTCTGAGAGAAGATAGATATCTTCAATATTCAAACTGTAAATGAAAAGCAAGCCAAAGACAACACTGACAAGGAACCCAAACTCTAGTCCCTGCTTAACTTTTGTTACTGCTTAGTCAACATATTTTTCATACCCTGTCATGCTGCTCCCAGGCCAATATTGAAATCTCTTTATAATATAAACTGTTATTGCGATGCATTTATATTCTAAAATTAAGCACTTGTCGATGCCAAAAACCTAGTGGTACTGTGCGCCGACATATGGCGCGTAAGTGCTCATGGCGGCCCAAATTCCATTCTCGGCTTGGGGTCATTTGCAGATCCTTCCCCTTTCTCATAATAAAGGTGAACCCCCCCCCCCCCCCCCCCAAAAAAAAATAAATAAATAAATTAAAAATAAATTACTTAAAAATGTGCTTGTTCTGAAAAAAAAAAAGTTGTTTTATGCAAGTATGACCGATAGATCATTGATCTGATGGGGAAAAAAGTCTTCAGGTTGGTACATGGTTAGTGGTTAAGTTCACCCTTCAGAGCTTTTCAGTGGCTCATCATCAAATTGTTATGTGATATGTGATGCCTTTAATGCGTTAACATTATTTGCCATTTATTTATTGTTATTGTTGACCCTATTTTTTGGAGCGGCGATTGCTTGTCTATGACTAATTAGCAGTTTTAGGTGATGCCAGCTGAAAAGGATAAGTTGAATAAGTTTAATAAGTTGAGAGGGCAGGTTATATTAGGCATGTCACTTCTTCAGGATTTACCCAGTCCATGTTTTAAATAACGTGCACTGATGAATCATAATAGGGTTGTAAATTAAATAGAATACGTAAGCTTCACTGATTAACTTCAAAGGCAAAAAAAATGAGGATCTAAATAGGTCACTCGTTCGGAGAGAAGGCATAATTTGAAGGGTTCCATTTTTAATGTCATCCAAAGGTCTGCTCAAAATAGAAAAGTAATAATTTCTGTCTAGCTCTTTCAGAGGGCCTCGTTTAGCATTTAAAATGAGGAACTCTGGAACTGTTTTCTAGAAAAACATAAATAGTTTTTCAGGGTATCCCCGGGGTCTTAAAAAGCCTTAAAATATCTTAAATCTATATTTTATATATATATATATATATATATATATATATATATATATATATATATATATATATATATATATATATATATATATATATATATATATATATATATATATATATATATATATATATATATGTAACTAATGACTGTAGAGTCATGACTATTTCATATTTTAATATATTTTGTGACGACAGTGGCATAATACAGTGAAAAAAATGCTCTTTAGCCATATTAAAACACTGTTCATGTGCGTGGGTAAAATTTACCTGCATGGCGGTTCTAAGTATAGAAGACCCTGGCGGTTCTAGTGTTTAAGGAAAGTAATTTTAAGTCAGGAAACAACATAATATTTTCAAAAACATTGCATTGAAAATTCCACCTAAAATGAAAGCTGCAAGCAGTGTTTCCCAGCATGGTGCTGTGTTGCGGCTGGAAGGGCTTATGCTGCGTAAAACAAGAGTAGATTGTGGTTCATTTCGCTGTGGCGACCCCTAATAAATCAGAGACTAAGCGATATCGAAAAGATGATAAAATTGCAGATGTGTGACAAACTTCCTTCTGCCAGAAGGTGGCACTGTGACAGTAACTGAATGTTGCCATGTAGATTGGGCATTTTATAAGTAGTGCATTCACACTGAAAACAAAAATAATAAGTGCACTTTAATTACCCGAATGATGCACTCATTCAACCGGTAATATCAAGTGTGGAACAATTCACGCACTCAACGACCGCAGATTTGCTCACATAATGGAAGGGGCGGAGCTATTTATTCATTATGGATTGTGAAAGCAAAAATCTCCTAAGAGAGTGGTTATAGCGCTTCCTGATGGTGAATACAGTTATACTTATTGCAGGTATTATTTGGTACTTTGGTCATTTATTTCGCTATTTTGGCAACCGTCAAACGTCATTAGGGAATTGATTTGAATTTGCGCCTAGTAAAAAAACGTGTTCCATTTGGGACGACACTACATACATACACTGTGCTGTTGAGTGTGTAAGTGCATAAGTACATAGTGCATAAGTGCATAGTGTATAGTGTGCCATTTGGGACGCAGCTTATGTTTGTGTTGTATCATTTTCCTCTTCCATGGTGAAATATTAACGATTATCATGTCGTGACAGACACATCTATCATGAAAATCCAGGATTTAACCTCATATTTGCCTTTAGATTAGACTGACCAAAAAATCTCTATGTTTGTTTTGGTGTACAATATGCTATTTCTTGATGTCAGGAGGCGCTATGACTGTAACTGTATATTGTAGATGTGTTTAAATCAGGACGCTTATCAAACATGTCAGTTTTGATGCAGATCCGACATTGCATGCCTTACTTAGAACTTCCTGCACTGTAAAAAAAAAGTTGGGTTCCACACAATCGATTAGTGTTGGGACAACATAAAGAAAATAGGTTAACTAATTAGTTTTTACAAATTTAAGTGAATTGAACATAAAACAATCAAGTTATCCCCCCAAAAACTCAAGAATTGTCTTGTTTCAGCTCAATTAAATAAGTAGTTTTAACAAAAAGAAAATGTAATTTTTGTAGTTTGTTTCTTTGGGAAACACCGAAATTTGTTAAGCCACCACGGACAACTCTCTAGGGGCCCTAACATGCACCCGACGCAATAATGTGCAAGACGTCTATGGCGTGATTTGTTTCTGTTTACAGACCAGCGCAACCCTAATTTTTACGTTTTGCGCCACGTTGTTTAAATAACAAATCCATTTGCGCCATTTTGAGGACTCATCGGTGTGCCGATCTATAAAGGAAGTGTGTTAAGGCACATTGATGGTGCATTGCTATTTTAAGGAGCTGAAATAGACCACGCCATTGACCAATTAAAAGCTGCTCTAAAGTCCAGCTATGTGGGTCCAAACGCTAAACACATTGCTTAGTACACACAGGATGTACAGCAATAAGCAAATATCTTTACATATGAAAAAAATAAAGGATTAAAATATTACAAAAATTAATATTTTTTACATAAATAAATATAAACCACTACCTCAATGCCTTCTTCACCTCAAGGGGCTTTTTTCACTTTTTTCATGACAATTTGCACTTATATAATGTTATGGCACAGTAGGTAGTGCTGTCGGCTGGGTCAGTTGGCGTTTCTGTGTGGAGTTTGCATGTTCTCCCTGTGTTCGTGTGGGTTTCCTCCGGGTGCTCCGGTTTCCCCCACAGTTCAAAGACATGCGGTACAGGTAAATTGGGGAGGCTAAATTGTCTGTAGTGTGTGAGTGTGTATGAATGTTTCCCAGAGATGGGTTGCGGCTGGAAGGGCATCCGCTGCGTAAAACATGTGCTGGATAAGTTGGCAGTTCATTCCGCTGTGGCGACCCTGGATTACTAAAGGGACTAAGCCGAAAAGAAAATGAATGTATGAATTTATTATATGAAAAATTATATTTGTTTTAATGAAAGCAAGTTTAGATTTGTCCACCATTCGGGTTTTGAAGACGTCTGCATCACCATATGGGGCATAAGAATAGGACGTGTGTTTGGATATAACTTTTTTTGACCGGACTTTGTTATTATTGTTCATTTCATGAGTTCACACTTGTAATCGTTTCAAAATAAAGCGTATTTGGTGTGCTGTCCGGGGAGAGGGCTCTGAGCTCGGGGAGACACCCCAACTTGAGTTATTCCCCTTATCAGGAAACAGAGAGGAATTGGGATTCGAGCGAAGTATCTAGCCCGGCCCCAGAACGCTCCCCCCGGGATTGTAATGCTTAAGAGCTGAGGTGTCGGGGTGGTGGAGGGATGCTAAAGCTGTGAGATGCTGCAAGTAAGACAGCTTTGGTATATATAGGGGTTTGGTCAAGAACTGATTGGATAATAGAATAATTGTCAATGACGTATTTGATACTGAAACTTCTGCGCCTGCTCCTCCCGAAATTTGTTTACAAAACATCACTTATTCAATGCTGGAAATTAGAACAGAATTTAGAAATAGTACTGAAACAAATCTTTGCACATAACAAACTAAATTAAATATGTAGGGTAATAGATGTCGTCAGTGGAGTGTACAACACCGTTTCCTTACTCCACAAAAGTAAAGAGTAAAAGTAAAATTCAGAGAAAGCAAAGAGGCCGAATGGGGGAGGCTCATTCTTTATCCTCGCCCTGCAGTTGGTCACTAGTGAAGTGTTCAGCTTTTCCACAAAGCCCGCCATGTAAATAGCAAATGCGCCATGGAGCGACACAACTGACTCTTTAAGGGAATGAGACTTGAGACTCTGATTGGTTTAATGCACGTTATGCTCAGAACACACCCATAACTCATTAAGAGAATGAGCGCAACCCAGTCATATCATGCGCCAGGGTGCAGACCATATTTTTCCATCCTTAAAATAGCAAAAGTGGATTCGGACTCACCCTTCATGCTTTCGCACCATGCGCTTTAGACTTTGCGCCTAGGTCAGTACCCAAACTTGGAGTTTATTTGTTTAAATGTCTTGGAGAAGTATGTTAAAATACAAGGCCTGAGAAAAGTAAAGATTGCATAGACACACTTTGGTTGTGTTTTTAGTTTTTGCTCCAAGATACTGTTTTGAAAACACGGGCACATTCCATGTTGATTTTGTATAGGTGGCACTGTTGAGCAGTTTTGCTACATTGATTTCTGCAACCCATGTCAGATGATAATATTTGCTACTGCTGTCATTTGTGCAAAGTTCCATACGTTTTCAGGCATGTTTAGGCCTTCAAAACTTCAATTTACTTTGAAGACAGAATAATAATAAACAGCAATTTCGAGAGGGTTTTGGTGCAACAGCCACCTTCTTCCTCTTCATTGCTTGTAACGTCAAAAAAATACGACAATGTGTGTGTGTGCGCAAATTTGTGCACCCGTTAAAACATCAGGGATAATAAATGGCTCAATTACACCAACTTATTATTCTGCTAACAAGGAGCGTTCAGGATAGAAAGCCCCGAATTGCCTGCTGTCTGAGCTGGATCCATCAACAGCAAGTGTTTGTTCTTATCGTCTCCTGCACTCATCTTGTGCCTGCTGTTTCTGGCTAATGGTGTTCTTGAGGATGGAATGATGGCGTCTAAAATTGATCTAATTCATTCGCCCTTGCTGAATAGAGAAGATTGGTTTGAGACAAATTGAGCCATGCTGAGGTAATTCGGTTAATGGTTAGTTGAAAAGGACAGAAGAGGTGACTCCAGGGGCGGCAGTTTAATTTTTATGTAAGATGATAAAGTGAGATAATAAAGTGATTTGAGTCATAAAGTGAGAGTTGAATGAAGGTCAGGGAATAAGGCAGTGAAATGCAACTCAGGCAGGCAAGATGTTCATTGCTTGTTAACAATGCCATTAAAATAATTATGATTTAGTGCCGTGGCTGTCGCTCGACATACTTGGCTGAGTCCGCTTCTAGGAGGTGCTGTGTGCAGATTTTTTCAGTATACTTGTTTGACACAAATGCCTAGTGTGCATAACTAAAGTTCACAAGTTGATGCTGGCTCACTTGAAGTTTCTTCCTCTCTTTGTCTGATGGTCTCTGACAAATATGGCTAATAAATTGGCTAATACTCAAAGGGATAGTTCACCCCCAAAGTGTAAAATGTGCTTACTATTTACTCACCCTAAAATGTATCCAAACCTTTATTAGTTTCTTTATTTTGTTGAACATCAAGGAAGATATTTTGAAGAAAGCTGAAGACCAATTGACTTCCAAAGAAGGAAAAACAAATACTATAGAAGTCAATCCTTACAGGTTTCTAGTTTTCTTCAAAATATCTTCCTTTGCTTAATAGAGGAAAGAAATGTAAAGAATTTTGTGTCTCACAAACAAGTGATGGGTGAGTAAATTAGAACTTATTTTGGCGAGTTGTCCCTTTAAATCTTAATTGTTGTGGCTTACAGTCAGTGTGCGAATTATACATTGACGATCAGGGGGTCAACTTTATCTGTAATGTTACTGTAGTTTGTGTAATAGAAGTGTCCGCCAATTTTATATTTATTTAAATTATGTCTAATTTATTAATAAAACATATTGAAGTATTCAGTGTTTTGAGGGATATTCAGTGTCTGACCTACAGTATCCTCTGATTAGTTATTTCAGAGGTTACTGGAGGTCAAACTATAAAAACTATGCATCTAATTTTACTGTTTTTTAGGGTATATGTTGATACCAACACCAATTTACCTAAAAGTGTCTTGTGAACCCTTGCTATGTCCATCGATGCTTTAGATCTGCCGATTTCAGTCTGTTGAATGATTTTTTTTTCTTTCATAGACCCGATTGGTGCGATTATAGATTCACAGGGGTTTTAACCATAATAGGAACGGTCAAATGTATTTTTATATTATCTGTTATGCTAATCATTAACATTATTATTTAAAATACAGATCAGCTTGAACTATTTCTCACTATTAAAGGGCTGGACCGCCATACACCTTGTTTTGACTACTTAAGAATGGATCAACATTAATTAGGGGGGTCAATACCCCCCAAACCCCCCTGTAATTCGCACCCTGCTTAAAAAAAGCATATCTCTAAAGTTGCCGTCGACTTGAAGTTTTCACAAGATGTCAGTAACAACTAAAGTAATCCGTACATACAAAGAAAACAACATTAATAATGTCAGAAATCCGTTGTATATAAGGAAATTAGGGTTGGAGCAAAACTATGCAGGGACACCGGCCCTCCAGGATCGAGTTTGCCCATCCCTGCCCTAGACCCAATACTTGTGCTAGATTGGCACTACCAACGACTTCTGAAACATTCTGGAGAACCATGTGCACCCAATGGGTCGAACATTGTATCCAGAAGGCGGTGTCATGTATCAGAATGTTAATGCACCAATACAAACAGCAAAACTGGTGACAGAGTGGTTTGATGAACATGAAAGTAAAGTTGAACATCTCCCATGGCCAGCACAGTCACCAGACTAAATATTATCGAGCCACTTTGGGGTGTTTTGCAGGAGTGAGTCAGGAAATATTTTCCTCTACCAGCATCACATAGTGACATGGCCACTATTCTGCAAGAAGAATGGCTCAAAATCCCTCTGGCCACTGTGCAGGACTTGTATCTGTCATTCCCAAGCCAAACTGATGCTTTATTGGCTGCAAAAGGAGGCCCTACATCATACTAATGAGTTATTGTGGTCGATGAGGTATTTCAGTTTCATTGTCCATTATTTTTTTTTACAATTATTAATTAAAAACACACTTAAAAGTAGAGCACATTATAAAAATGCTCATTTAAATATCTTAATTTTATAATACATCCTTAATTTTCTTAAAAAAAACATTTCATAGTTTTCCTAAAAAAGATCCCCAAAATTCTAAATTGTCTTATGACTGTTATTTTTGTATATTATTATTTGTGTTGAAAAAATAATGTTTTTTTTTTTTTTAAACAGCTGTAGCAAAATTATAAGAAACAGTAATGTAAAAGAATAGAACAGTTATCTGAGTTATCTGAGAAAGTTTGCTATACAGATTTTGGTATTAAGGTGTGTTTTTTTAGATTGACAGGCAGTTCAATCAGTCATATGAGCAGACCAGTGCAAGAGTAAATAAAATAACACATTTCCCCCAAAGCTCTCTGTCTCACAGCTGTGTCTTTATGCAAGGACGTTTGGCTTACACACATGCGCACACACTCGCTTTCTGCCTTCACCGTCTGTTTCCACGTCTGCTTTTCCCCATTGCGCATGATGAAAGCAGACCAAAGCTACTGAATATCCTGAATGGATTTCTAAAGGATCAGAGGCAGCCTGTTTTGTCAGAGGGAAGAGGGAGGTCCTTGGGTATGTGCCTGACCCTTGGCAACCTCTGTTACACCACACAAAGCAAGATGACAGCTGTGATTCCCTTCCTTTTCCCCGCTTTCTCATTTCCTTCTTCATAGTATTTGTCTCATTCATAACTTCAATGGTATTCAGATTAATAACTTTCTTTTTCTTTTTTTTTTTGCGAAGATGTATTTGATTTCTCTATCTCTCTCGCCTTTTGTGTGCTGTAAATGAAGAGTTGATTTAGGTATGGAAATCTGTGATCGCATCCTCACATTGTTTCAGACCTATATCCTGTAGAACTGTAAAATGTCAGTTGTACACAGAGAAATCTGCATCTCAAACGTATTAAACAACACATGCATCTGACACTTTTATGCAATGGTTTGTTTTCAAGCACTTAATATAAAACATGTCTCATGTTTAAAGAAATATTTCACCCAATAATGAAAATGACATTGTTAATTACTCATTATGTTATTGCAAACCTGACATTTAGGCCCTGTTTATACCTAGGGCCTCATGTACCAATACTTGCTTTGAATTCATACTAAAGCATTGCGTACGGACAAAGCTGTGAATGATGTGCGTACGCAGTAAAAAAAATCAGATGTATGAAACATTGTGTACGTGGAATACCACACTTATTCTCTTTGTACATCCGAATTAACGTGAAACTAAGCGCACCTGCACGAGCTCAAAACCCGTCCCTGCCTCCTTCCCCTTATAAATATGGTAATGACTCCACTTTGGCAAAAACAAACGAAAAAGCAATGGCAAAAGCAAGCAAGCAAGAAGAGAAACTTCACAGAATGTGAATTGGAGGTGCTCCTATCGGAGGTAGACCGGAGAAAAACGGTGTTATTTGCAAGTTTGTTCTCCGGAATTATTAACAAAAGAAAAAAAAATTGAATGGGAGAGTTTAGCTGATGCGGTTAACGCAGTGGGGCCTGAACATCGCACTGGGAACAAATTAAAAAAGAAATGTTCCCATGTTAAGTTGCAGGTTAAGAGAACAGTGACGCACCATCAAAGTGTGCACCGAACAGGCGGGGTGCTGAACTAACAGCATTTGAGGAGAGAGTTGCCTCAATTGTGGGTGACACTTTACTGTCTGGAGTAGTATCCGTGTCTGTGGAAGACACAGATGTATTATAGGAACACTTTGTTAGGGGCGGTATAGCAGCTCCCCTCCGCTCTTATCAAGGCAGCGCCACCAGCATTTCAGCTGCCCAGTCGCCCGCTCTACAACTGACTGAGTGCGAAAATGGGCATCATTGTATCTGCGCTCTTGGTTTGTGCGTTGTTGAGGAGGGTTAACAGCCACGTCTTTAATCGATAACTGTGGTCTCCTGATATGCAGTTAAATAATTACGCTTAATAAAATAAAATACAATTAAATAACTTTTATTGCTGGAATAATATCTTTAAATACATCACTCACCAAAAAGCCACCCATCGCGTACCCTGCCACCTTGGAGCCTCATCCCAACCATGCTGTTTGTGAAGATAAATGAATCATGGGTTGACTAAGGCCACCTTGCCACAATATTTGTTAGGCACATTTGAGCATCACATATTATTTGCACATTTATGGAATGGAAGTGTTTTAGATTCACGTATGCAAATTCGTCTTCAGATGGCGCCTTTATAGCAATGTGTGTGCAGTCGGTCGCTCCGATTACATTGGGAAAACCGGTGATCGCTACAAATTGCGCTTTAATGATTGGCTGGTCCACTGCATGGTATGGAAACCTTATATACCTGCTAGACATGCGGATGATCCCGTCCCATACAGCTGGCATTGCACGGTTCAAAGACGACTTGCTTAACCCCAAGCGGTCTGCCAGTTCCCTTTGAAAAGAACCAGTTGCCAGGAAACTTTGTTGGTGCTATACTTTGTAGTGTGCAATTTAACATAATTGCCTATAGGAGTTGGCAATGGAAATAAAACAAACACAGAAATACACGTACACCAGACATGAAGTTGGCATGGACCAACGCACATGCTCATGTTAATTTCACCGTTAGTAAATCCAAACGTGAGCATGAAATCTGGTGTACGCAAAGTTTTTGTGCATATGCAGCGTTCATACATGAGGCCCCTAGTCACTTGTGTTTTCTCTGATTTGTGAAAACTAGGGGTGTAACGATACTTTTACCTGTCCCGAATTGTCATGATACGAGGGTCCATAATAAATACAGTCAGTCCAAATGTGCAGACACTGGAGTTAGAGAGAAAAGAACAAAGGAAAGTGCAACAACTGAGGAGCCATTCAAAAAGAATGCATCTTTGTGCCTGAAAACACAAAATGCTGCCATGTTGCTGTCGTCATGCCAAACTGCTACCCCATAAATAGAAGTGTGTAACACTAGTCCCACCTCCGAGTTCTTCTGATTGGTCTACTGCTCTGGAACTGACAGTATTAAAAATTAGCACTGCTGTGGGTTAAAGTTAATAATAGTAATAATAATTCCTAACATTTATATAGTGCTTTTCTGGACACTCAAAGCGCTTTACACATTTTTTGGGGGGGAATATCCTCATCCACCACCAGTGTGTAGCATCCACCTGGGTGACACGACTGCAGCCATATTGCGCCAGAGCACACACCACACACCAGCTGATTGGTGGAGAGGAGACAGTGTGATGAAGGCAATTGTGGTATGGGGGTGATAAGGTGGCCATGATGGACAGAAGCCAGTGGGCAAATTTTGTGTGGATGCCGGGGTTAAACCCTACACTTTTTCAAAGAACATCCTGGAATTTTTAACTTCCACAGAGAGTCAGGACCTCGGTTTAACCTCTCATCCGCAAGACGGCACTCACTGAGCAGTATAGAGTCCCCTTCTCTGTAATGGGGTGTTAGGACTTACACAGACCGCAGGTTGAGAGCCTCACTAACACCACTTCTGGCAGCAACCTAGGTACTGACCAGGCATAGCCCTGCTTAGCTTCAGTGGGAGAGAGTTGCAGAGAGCTAGCTGTCACATGGCATTGCCATCCAAAAAAACATGGTGCTGCAAATGACACAAGTGTATAACGGTCACGCATGTCTGTCAAACAATAGAAATGTAAGATATTGTCTCACCTTGTGAGCCCGTAAGTCAATCTGTGATTAAGAGAGCCTTCTCTGCACACATAATATTGAACAGTTGTTGTCCTCTGCACCTGCTGTTATGGATGGATACAATGCTGCAATTTCATTAAAAGAGATTTAGATTTTGAAGCTTACTGAATCTAATTTAATACCTAATTCTTGTTTACATTTTTGGAGGAGTAAAATACGCTTACCTTACTATTATCGAGTTGGACCCACTTTTGCCTTCAGAACTGATTCAACAAGATACTGGAAATATTTCTCAGAGATTTTGGTCCATATTGACATGATAGCATCACGCAGTTGCTGCAGATTTGTCGGCTGCACATCCATGATGCCAATCTCCCGTTCCACCACATCCCAAAGGTGCTCTATTGGATTGAGATCTGGTGACTGTGGAGGCCATTTGAGTACAGTGAACTCAATGTCATGTTCAAGAAACCAGTCTGAGATGGTTCGCGTTTTATGACATGGCACGTTATCTTGCTGGAAGTAACCATCAGAAGATGGGTACACTGTGGTCATAAAGGGATGGACATGGTCAGCAACAATACTCAGGTAGGCCGTGGCGTTGACACAATGCTCAATTGGTACTAATGGGCCCAAAGTGTGCCAAAAAAAATCCCCCACAAAATAACACCACCACCATCAGCCGAAACCATTGATACAAGGCTGTATGGATCCATGCATTCATGTTGTTGATAGAAATTTCTGACCCTACCATCTGAATGTTGCAGCAGATTTTCCAATCTTCTATTGCCCAATTTTGATGAGCCTGTGCGAATTGTAGCCTCAGTTTCCTGTTCTTAGCTGACAGGAGTGGCACCCGGTGTGGTCTTGTGCTGCTGTAGCCCATTCGCCTCAAAGTTCGACATGTTGTGTGTTCAGAGATGCTCTTCTGCAGACTTCGGTTGAAACGGGTGATTATTTGGGTTACTGTTACCTTTCTATCAGTTGGATCCAGTCTCCTCTGACATCAACAAGTAATTTGTTGCCACAGAACTGCCGCTCACTGGATATTTTTTCGTTTAAATCATTCTCTGTAAACCCTAGAGATGGTTAAGATTGATAATCCCTGTAGATCAGAAAACTGCTGATCAGTCTGGCACCAACAACCATGCAACGTTCAAAGTCACTTAAATCACCCTTCTTCCCCATTCTGATGCTCAGTTTGAGTTGCAGCAGATCGTCTTGACCATTTCTACATGCCTAAATGCATTGAGTTGCTGCCGTGTGATTGGCTGATTAGAAATTTGCGTTAAAATGCAGTAGAACAGTTGTACCTAATAAAGTGGCCGGTGAGTGTATACATATCTGGTTTCAACACAAAGTACTGAAGTGGTTTGAGCGTTTGGGTTTACATCCATGTCAAATGCATGAGGACATTTGCACCTGTCTTTTTCAAGATCAGATAACTATCCAATCTGAAGAAAAAAAAAAAAAAAGCGCATGAAGTGAGCAGTTGTAAGCAGCCTTTCAGGCAACTTGGATCGTTCTAGTGTCAAACAGAATCTCACTGTGTGTCATGAGCTGTTCCCGACTCATTTACACTTGTCATTTATTGCAAAGTTGATCCAAACAAATCTTCTAAATTAAATTAAAATCAGAAGTATGGTTATATGCTGGAGAGTAAAATATGTGGGGGCTGAGTGAAGATTTTAAATATTCAGAGCTCAGTAACTTAGCTATGTGACAGGTTGCTATGAATAGCTTGTCTTGTGTAGGCATTATGCGTGGGAAAGTTTTTTTTTTCTTCATCTTTTAAAGGTTTAGTCAAATCTGAATTTGTCATCCCACGATGGCCACTATGCACAGGCCTCACTGAGACACATCAGAGAAACGATTCATGACAGAAAAAGTGTCTGAACTATCAAAAGTCAGTTTTATGTAGTATAATTGTTGTTTGATTTTCATTGGCTTCCCGTCCATTTCAGGATTGAGTATAAAATTCTTCTGTTTGTGCCTGCACAATTTGGCGTCTAAATATCTACCAGATTTCCTGCATCCCTGTAACCCTCCAAGAAATTTAAGGTCTTGTAATCTGAATGGAGCTATATGTAAGTTTTTGACTCTTCTAGAGCATAAATTACCATAATATGTTTTGCAGATATTACGAAACATGCTAAGTGAACATTCTTGTTCATCTGAAAAACAATGCTAATGTCAGTTATTCTGCTTTGAAAATGTGCGTTACGTGCCAGAACAGCTGTCTTTGTTTTAGTGCCTTCAACCCGCCCTATTCCAGTTTAGCCAATTATATTTTAGCACCACAGGCTGCCTTGGTGGAAAACAGTGTTTCTCATTCATTCTGTCAGAAAGGCTCTCAAAGTATGCGTCCAGGACTGAAATGCTACCTCCGGTGGACAGTAGCAGCCTCCAAAATGACACACAGATTCACATGAGGTGGTTATTAATTATCAAATTAAATATGTATATATATATATATATATATATATATATATATATATATATATATATATATATATATATATATATATATATATATATATATATATATATATATATTACAATTGTAAACATTAGGTAAGCAGATTACATTGTAACCCCATGTCCCCATGACGAGATTTGCAGTGATAAGCAATTTGGCTGTTTGCACCAGACGATATGCGACAGAAATTGAAATACACCCATTCAGAATCACAGAATAGTGCACCTACTGCACTCCAACAAAATGTTAAGGTTTATAATTTAATTAATACATATTAAACCCGTTTTAACATTATTGAATGTACATGCTGAATCACCGATATGTGTTGGTTTAGAACTGAGTCACAGTTCTAAAGTTCAGTTTCAAGCAGCTTATTTTATGATCTGAGGTGAACTATCTGCTGCTGCTTTCAGTATATGGCAATAAATGTCACATAAAATGGCATTCAAACTCACATTGTTGGCATTTAACACTGAATAAAGCACGTAAGGTGTACCCGAGGTGATCATTGTCCGTTTGTCCTGTTGTTCAGCTGTAAGAAATAAAAGCTGTTTCCCAAATATAAATTTTTCTGGTGTTGGTTAGAACAAAAACTTATTTTAATATGAAAATATTTCTTCTATTGTGTGCTGTTGCTTTTGTTTAGAACATGACTTAAATCAGCCTTTAGGCTCAACAGTCAGGCACACTGCTGTGGTGTCGTCAATTTGGCAACCTGCGCTTGCGTGTGTTTTGAACTAGGAATACTTACTGCACCTCTAATTTTTTTGAAAATCCCTACTTTGAGGCTGAAGCACAGGAGCTTTTTTTTGGTAGTGGGTCCTCGTTTATGCAATGGTTTACCTGTACAACTCAGAATGGCCACCCCTTTACCTGATTTTAAATCTCTTCTTAAAACTCACTTGTTCTCTTAAGCTTTGTGTCTGCACTTGCTTCAATAAGCAGTTATTGCTATTTGTACTTTCTTCACCTCATATTGTTCTATTTTACATTTTATGTACAGCATGTTGGTCAGCCCTAGCTGTTTTGAAAGTGCTTTAAAAATTCAATTAATGTAAACTTAAACTAATATTCCAAAAACTGTGCCTCAATTGTTGAACTTTTCCAAGTCCAAATCCCACTGAATAAAATCTGTTAAATCACAAGGGTTCTAATTATTTAAAGCAAGGCAAGTTTATTTATGTAGCACATTTCATACATAATGCTATCTGAAAGTTCTTTACATAAACAAGAATAAAAGAAACAAGAAAATAAAAACAACAAAGAATTAAAAATGATTAAAACAGATAATAATAGATTAAAATGTGGTAAAAACAGGTTTTAAAGGAATGAAAAAGTAAAGAAAGACATAATAGCGCGATCTGTGTGACGTAGCACATTGCTCATTCAGTAAAGGCACAGCTAAACAGATGTGTTTTCAGTCTTGATTTGAATGTGCCTAATGTTGGAGCACATCAGATCATTTCTGAAAGCTGATTCCAGCAGCGGGGGGCGCAGTAGCTGAAGGCGGATTCACCCTGCTTTGACTGAACCCTTGGAATTTTTCATTTACTTGTATCTGTAATGTATTGAGGTCCTAGGCCATTTAGTGATTTATAGACAAGTAAAATCTATTTTGAATGTAACTGAGAGCTGGTGTAAATACCTGAGGACAGGTGTGATGTGCTCAGATTTTCTGGTTCTGGTCAGAATCCTGGCAGCAGCGTTCTGGATCCATTATAGTAATCCATTCTGCTGGTGATAAAAGCATGAATAAGTTTCTCCAAAGCTTCACTGGAACAAAGCATCTAATTCTAGCAATGTTTTTGAGATGATAGTATGCTGATTTACTGCTTACTGCTTTGACATGACTACCGAAATTCAGATCTAAACTCCAGAATCACACCAAGGTTCTTATTCTAAAGTAATTACACTGTATTTAGGCTTAATTTTCTTAATGCAGTTGTTCATTTATTACTTGTATTACTGAGATGGCGATGCATCTGACACAGCACTCTGAGGTAGTACATGCAATAGAAATGTTGTCAGCTCGTCAGATCCTCTAAATGCTATACGAGCTGAAGTTTTGGTCTAGTGGCTGTTTACGTCTGCGTTCACATGGGAGACCATATGAGATTACAGAATAACACAGACTAAAAAAGCTGCCAGCTGAACTGCGGAGGCCTAAGCAATGTGTCTTCTGGGAAGAGTGTGTGTTTGGGGACAAGAGAACGAGTATGTGTGTTAATGGAGAGAGATGGAGTGTGTGCGTTTGAGGAGAGGAGGCATCGATAAAACTAACAGATGGGTGCATGAATGCATCTGGATTTCCTCCAGCCGAGCTCCAGCAGGAATGATTATAGAGAGCAGACAGGTTACATCCATCACAGATCAAGTGCGAGCGCGTTTATATCTGTGTGTGTTGCTCAGAAAGAAAGGCTGTGTGCCAATATGGCACTGTTGTATCTGTAGTAGGACGGTGGGAGTTTTGTGTGAGTAAAGCCAGATGAGTCTTTATCAGATATTAAGTGAATAAATATGTTAAATGAATATTCTGGGTTAAATACAATGTTGGTCAACAGCTGTCGTATGTTGATATGAGTTTATAATGAAAGTCTAACAGTCTAGCATGCAGCTCTGCAAATTGATCTTGAAGCCCAATCCCAGTTTTAGCCCCTCGTTTTGTGCGTTCACATGAAAGGGTTGGGGTGTGTCCCGATTTTCTTTAGATGGAGATGTAAGGGGACTGACCATGTAGACTTTCAAACAGAAATTTTTCTGGAGCACACTACAAATGAAGGAGTATGAGAGTTTTGTCTGAATACATCAATTAAAGGTGCTGTATGTATGTTTTTGACTCTTCTAAAGCATAAAAATACCATAATATGTTTGCAGATGTTTAAGAAACATGGCAAGTGAACATTCCTGTTTATCTGAAATACAATGCTGAAGTCAGATATTCTGCTTTGGCTGTTTGAACCAGACGAAACATGACAGAAATTTAAATACAGCCATTCAGAGGCACAGAATAGTGCACTCACTGCACTTCAGTGAAATAGTAAGGTTTATAGTCTAATTATTACACATTAAATCTCTTTAAACATTATTAAATGTAGATGCTAAATCATTGATATGTCAGTGATTCATGATATTTTTCATCCGAAAGATGGCACTCACTGACAGTATGGTGTCCCCTTGACTATACTGGGGCATTAGGACTCACACAGACCGCAGGTTGAGCGCCCCTGCTGGCCTTACTAACACCATTTCCAACAGCAACCTAGTTTTCACCATGTGGTCTCCCATCCAGGTACTGACCAGGCTCAGCCCTGATTAGCTTCAGTGAGTAACCGGTCTTGGGCCGCAGGGTGATATGGCTGTGGTTGACAGGTCCTTCTCAATAGGGGATTAGCAACCTGCGTCACACATGACATCACACAGGTTCAACCGTGCATAGCAGTTGCAAAAAAAAAAAAAAAAACAGAACAGCAAACATGTTGTGTTGTGCGGTAGGATGTTTTTGGCTAACAGCCATCAGAAGAGCTGAATGGAGTGAGGGCCTAATTAAACAATGCTCGACTCTTCAGTTCTCATGTTATATCAGGTAAGTTCACGCTATGCTGAATCGTACACATTACTCGTTTTTGATTGCAGCAATGATTTCAGCAAAAACAGTTAAATATGGTCAATTAAACTGCGGACACTGAATGCTTAGAATGAAATGTAAAAATGTAAGTTCACATACCCTGCCGTACAGGTGCAGTTCGCTGTCAGAATGCAGTTGTTTTGCTTGGTGATGATTACTCAGACCTTGGACAGCTCCGTCTTCTTTCTTGTCTTTGGCTAGGCAGAACCTCGGTTTTTTAGCACTATGCAGTTTTGAATCTGGTAATCATGGAACATTATTTCTTGCACATGACCACACAGAACAAACTTGTGGGCATCCAAAGACTTGTAGGCCTTTAACTTCTCTCTTGTAAATCACTTGGAGTTTTAATGAGATGTATATTTGTATATTTCGGGCTGGATGCTTGACTATTTTGTCTCATTCAATATCCGCTGGGAGGGTGCTATCGCAAATGGACCTGTCAGATGAACGCCGCTCACTTTAATGTTAATTTTGCCGAATAACTGTGCTTATCACTGGGTAACAAGCTGTTATAATACATAAATACATAAATAAAAAAACAAATACATAAAATAGTAACCATTATGTAACTCTAACACAACACAAACTCTGTACCGCATCGGATGTCATTCCCTCGCTTTAAATGCTAGCGCTCCTGGGTTTTTCTGCAACCTCGCTGCGCGCACATCCTGAATGTTTACAAACCGGGTAATTCATCTATAGGTCGGTGTTACTGATCGTGTCTGGCCAGCGAATGTGGAGAATCTTTCTGAGACAGGTGTTGATGAATGTCTGGATGTCGGGTGGTTAGTTTTTGGTTATCCTCTAGGTTTCGACCCGTACAACCAATACAGACTTAACCATGGAGTTGAACAGACTGGTCTTGGTGGTCAAAGTAAGTTCTCTCAAAATCCAGATGTTCTTGAGCTGGATTAACGCATTTCTTACTTTGCCAGTTCTTGTTTTAATGTCTGTATCTACTCATATTCTTTATAAAATGCACTTTTCCCAAGGATTATGAAGTAAAATTAAGCGAGTTTATTTAATAAACTAATTTCGAGAGGATCACATGCTTATTGATTGCTGGTCACCGCATTATCCATTTATGATTCACCAATCAGACGCATTCCTAAGCACATATAAATACCTAAAGTCTCATATCACAGCCATCTTCGTTTTGAAGAATCCCCCCTTCCACCCCTACTCCTCCTCCTCCTTCCTATAGGGTGGCATGGTGGCCCAGTGGTTAGCACTGTTGCCTCACAGCAAGTACGTCACTGGTTTCTGTGAGGAGTTTTTCTCCCTGTACTCAGGTGGGTTTCCCCTGGGTTCCCTGGTTTTCTCCCACGTTCAAAAACATGCAGCTTAAGTTAAATTGACTAATCCAAATCGGCACCATAGATATGCTCCTAGTAAGTAGTTATCTTTTAAGAGCAATCACTATCTGTTCAGTAGCTACTACAGCAGGGGAGTTCTCAAGAATCTACCTGAGCTCAAACTCTCCTCTCGCCTTGCAAACGGGAGGGAGCCCCGGGCTCAAGGATCTTATGAGTCCAGGTCTCTCTCCCGGGACAGCATGCCAAATAAGCTTTAGAATCAATCATCAACTAAGTGTAAATTCTTGAAAATTCAAACATAGTACCCATCTGCTTAAGTAGTATTCGATTTCGGATGAAGCTGGCTGTCTTTCTGACATTCCTTTGTTTTTTTTGATGAAAGTTCTTTTCTGCATACCAGTTTACAGTTGAAGAAAAGGTAATAAGATTTCAGAATTTCAGCAGAGAGGAACATTTTTGGTTGTTCCAAAAACCAATTTCAGAGGACTTTTTAATAATACCTTGACCGAAATGATCATTAAAATCTGTCATTGTATAAAAGAGCCATGTGGAAAATTCTCCTATAATTCTAGAGCAGCTTTACTGTAAGTGCTCGTACAAATATGCAGGAGACATTATTCTCCCTGCACATTTAAGCAGATGCGAAAATATCTCACAATTCGTTTCTATGGCAACACTTCATTACAAAGCTTTTTTTTTCTATTATTGTCTTGTGATTAAAAAAGAGTGTGTGTAACACCTTGAAATAAGCTTCTGGACTTTGTTTATATGCTTTTGGTACAGTTTTGTGAGTGTAGACAAAAGTGGTCGCTAATGTAGTCGAAAGAAAAGAAAAAGTAGAACATGAAGAGCGCTAAATTGAACAGCAAATTTCATCATACATCGCAGTGGCTCTAGGGTCAGCCGGTTGAGGGAAGAGATTTCGGGTAATCATCACAAGAAATCTAATCGTTGAACTGCTTGCCAGCAGCAAATTTAGCTCCTCTGGGACAGACTTTCTAATTGCTGTTTTTCCATTGAGTGCCCAGTTCTCCTTCTCATAGCGTGAGCTGGGGAATCTTACATCATTCTTTGACAGCGCAGTTAATGCCCCAGTATACTACTTTTCCATTTTTTTAAATTTTATTTTAAAATGACCTTTGCAGTACTATATTGTTAGAGAACATTGCAATGCGTCCTTGCTAAGAGTGAGTTTAGATGAATAATAAATACAGTTGAACGTCAAAATTATTGGCTCTCCTGTATATCTCCCAAATGATGTTTAACAGAGCAAGGATGTTTTCACAGTATTTCCTATAATATTTTTTTGTTTTGAAGAAAGTCTTATTTGTTTTATTTCGGCTAGAATAAAAGCAGTTTAAAAACGTTTTTTTAAAGCCATTTAAGTTCAATATTAAGGCTGCACAATATTTCGTTTCAGCATCGTTAGCGCAATGTGTGACTCTGCAGTAGTCACATGGCAAGATCTGCAACGTCAAATTAGGATTATAATAATCAGCCACCACAGTTCAGAACGTGTATCGAGTCTGCGCAAAGGTTAACCCTAATATAGTGAAAGGTTTTCATTTAGAAGTGTTTCTAAATACCTGTGACTCTGTGAGATTTCAAGCGAATTTAAGCCAAGAAGTTATAAAGTTGAAGCTTTAAAAAAGATTTATTTTATTTATTTATTTATTTGAAAGACTATACAGTGTTATTTTAAATATGACTGAATTTCTGTGCCTCAATACTGTTAGATTCCGACGAAAACCATAAAAGATGGTTTATTTCATTTGCATCCTTGTTTTAGTATGCTTATAATTTGTTTATTATATTTTGTGAAGACTCTGCCTCACAAAATAATCTCAATCACTTTAAACATATGATTTCTAAACAGTGTTACAACTACTAGTCATATTTTGAAATTGTATTTATATTGCAAAATATATTACAGACATAAAGAACATTGCAATGTCAGTTTTTTTCCAGTTTCGTGCAGCCCCAGTCAATATTATTAACCCTCTTAAGCAGTATTTTTTTCCGATTGTCTATAGAACAAACCATCATTATAGAATGATTTGCCTAATTCCCCTTACTTGCCTATTTAGCTTAGTTAAGCCTTTAAATGTCACTTGAAGCTAAATACTACTATGTTAAAAAATATCTAGTAAAATTTATGTACTGTCATCATGGCAAAGATAAAAGAAATCTGTTTTTAGAAATTACTTATTAAAGGTGCCATATACTGCATTGGTTTAATAAGTTAAATTATTCGCTGATATTTACATGGTAGGTTATGGTTTCAGTTTAAGTCCAGAAACCGTTTTATAAGCTCATTTATTACTCTATAAAATGCCCAAAGAATCAGAAGGTTCATAATTGACCATATATGGATTATGTCTTGAATATTAATGAGCTCTGCTCTGACTTGTAGTTCTCATACACATTGCATGTTATATGCTGAACACAGACAAATATAAACCCAATCAGAGTAATGTTGACCTATTTTGCTCATGAGGCTAAATTATGATTAAACTTGACAAATGAGAGTGATAGAGATATAGCGCATTGTATTTTTAAGCTGCAATGTCAATGAAAACAGAGCCAGAACTTACTATTATCTGCATGAACAGTTGCGCTGAGTGATTTGACATGATTCAGCATCTACACGTTTGTTGAAACATACACTTCAAATTTGACTGTAAACATGATAAATTAATAAAAGAGACAATTAAACATACCTTATGCCTCATTAAAGTGGAGCTGAATAAATGTATAATCTGTAAATCTTGCATTTTGCATCCTTAAGCATGTCTTACGCAGTCGTTGCCCAGTATAACGTATAGTAAACGATCTGTGGTTGCGTTTTTAAAGTAAAAGTCCCACATACTTAGTTAAATATAAGCTTTAAAATAGCTAATGGAGGGAAACTATCAATGTTTTTTCTCTAGAAAATATTGTTGCTTATCAAACAGAGACTGAGGCATGCATATTAATGATCTCAGAGCTACATGAGTCTGGGTTCTCTTGATGATTTCAGGTCTGGATGAACGACCTAAAGTAATCATACATGCAAATGCAGAGGGCATGGTCCATGAGTTTCATCACAGTTTGTTTTGTCCTCCAATTGCCCCGGTGTCCACCGGGGTTTTACACTTGTGGAATTTACATGATATCAAGGAAACAATGGTGTCTGAGGCTCATGGTATTTCCATTTTCATATACTGATCTCTTATAATTCTACTATACCTTGGTATACACAGATTTTCATTATCGGGTGCCTTTAAAACTGTCATGTTTAAAAATGTGTTGAATAAAATCTCTTTTCTGTTAAACAGAAATTTGGATAAAAATATGTGATAATATAATTTAGGAAGGCTAAAAAAAATCTGACTTTATCTGCTTTGCACTTTCCTTTTACCAACAAATTAAACACAACAACAAAAAATGGTTCCTGATCCAAACCATTAGGTTGAGATGAATTACTCATATTTCAGATGTAAGACATTCATGCTATTATTGATTGTGTCACCAGGTTTAGATCCATTTGTCTATGCAAATCAGCTGAAAGAAATCATTCTGACTGACGATTGTGGAGGCATATAATAACTCCAGGAAGAAAAAAAGAAAAGCAGGTTTCAATGTCGCTTCCATAATTCAGCTGCAACGGCGAAAACTCTCTGCCCATCATAAGAGTGAGTCAGCTTGACTTTCATTTCACCTTACCAAAGGCAGATGGAGACAGATAGAGAGAGCGTTCATGAATTTAAATAACTGTAACACACAGTCTCACTGACTGTTCATAATATTATCCATTTGACATTTAAAAAAGAGAAGAAAATGGATAGGAATGCATTAAACACTAACACGACTCGAGTTCCTTCGTATTTTTTCATCACCATTCATGTTCACTAACTGACATGGTTTTGTACTTTCAAAAGCATATATGCGTGACACTTCAGCTCCTGCTGAAGGGAGTGGAGTATGGGTATGTGGCTTACTTGAGCTCCTTATTTTCACGTAGAGCAGACACGGCCATTTTAACCTAAATGCGTCAAGCCTTCCATTCTTGTTCACTTCCATTGATTTTTTTTCTTTGTCATACAAAACCGCTTCCTGTGCTGATTAATGTTTCAAGCCTGTATTTTCTTATCTGTTTTTTATTATAATGTACAGTGGTCCCTTGTTAATCGTGGTAGTTACATTCTAAAAACAATCCGCAATTGGCTAAATCCACAAAGTACTCAGCATTATTTTTTTACAATTATTATAGATGTTTTATGGCTGTAAAACTCCTCACTACACACTTTATACACTTTTCTCATATAGGCATTAACGTTTTGACATTTCTCTCTTGTTTAAAACACTCTCAAAGTTCAAACCTTCGTAGAAAAATAAGTCCAGTACAGAATGAAACTAAAGATCATAACAATTTGATCTTCATTTATTTATTCCGTAATGGCGCCCTACAGCAGCGCAACTCCTACCTTCCTTTAGCATCTTCCTTTGCCTTTGGGTCTTACCGCAGAAAGTTTTGTCAAACCTTGTGGGGAGAAAACTTGCAAACATACAGTACTGCACTTCAGAGTCACTCTGCTAGCGATCAAAGATTTATGTTAATTTGGCAAGCTGAACGCATTCTGTACTGTACAGGAGACATGGCATGGAGATCGATTGACAATGGTCTACAGCCAGTCAGGACGCAGAACACAATGCACTGTAGAAACAAAAGCATTATTGCATGAAATTTTGCGAAACTGAGAGCAGTGAACATATTGGTTTGTAGTGCATGAATGTTTAGTGACATTTGTTAACTTGTCATTTACCTGTAAATCAGAATCGAGCTTAATTCATTATTGCAAATAATGGAAATTTTAATCTTCGTGTACACTCACTCTAAAAAATCCAGTTAAATTTCAGCTCAAATTTGGGTCATGAAAGATTCCACCCACCGGCCCAATGACGGAATCTAGTGTTGTTGTCGAAGGAATTCTGCTTATATGCCTTTTCGGGCGCTTCTGGAATAAGTAATTTTACTTTATTAAAATTTGTTGACCAATTTCACTTTTGACTCTACGCATAATTTAATCTGACTCCACTTTTGATTATTCTAATTTTGCCATTTATGTTTTTTTTAGCTGATCTCATTTTTAGTTGTGATACAATTTAGATTTAGATTTTTCTTGGGTCCAATTTTCTTAATTATATGTTCATTAGGGATCAGACGCCACCCCGGGTTTGCGTGTCTTCTCACGGACAGTATGTCGACACTCTGAAGTTAGTCAGAGGATGCATGATAAACTAATACTCAAATAGACTGGTTGCCAACTGCTCACTCATCCTAAAAGAATAGTTGATGTAGCCAATTGCAACTTGCTAATTTCAGTGATTAGATGATTGAAAGATCTTCATGCTGTCATGCCAAAACGCCTTCGTACAGTCAAATGCGTCTCTTAATCAAATCTAATTATGCCGAATCATAAAGGTAGCGCAGACTCCACTTAATTTACTGGATACAATGAATTCGGAAGACTCCAGAAATCAATCAAAAAGGTTAACATTTATTTTCCAGATAAAAGTGTATCTTGCCAATTACAGAATCAACCTATAAAAGCCAATTCGGAAGTAAATGCACAACATCAATGACTCAAAGATAAATCTAAGAGTATAGATGGAAATCCAAATTATACATAATGTTGGGCTTGAGAGCTCTACACTATGGGCCGGTCTGGATACAGACTTGCAACCCCAGACAGACATTTCGTCCTTCTCTTTAAATACCCTGTGAGAGCAATGAATGGTTATTTGCCAAAGTTAACCAGTGACTTAAAGATTTACTCATCTGTTGGGATTTAATCAAAATTTATTAAAGATAGTGAACAAAACCTCCTTACTAGTCACCACCTCATCCCATCGAGTCACACTAGTTTTTAGTTACTAGTCACACCCATCAATACCAAAGGGGGAGAAGAGTTTCAGGAAGAGGGGCAAAAAGTGTGTCAAAGTCTGTCCTGGGCCTTTTCTTCCAGATTCCAGAGTTGTTTTTGTTTTATTACACGGCACATTTTAATTCTGAGTAAAAATACATCCCTACAGTCACATATGGGCAAATTCAACCATTGGGGTTTCTTTTTATATTATTTATTTTAAATGCAATTTTGAACCCAAAGGCAGCCGTTTCCATAGAAATTTAAAACGTTGAAAAAGAAAAAGATCACAATAAAACATTTCAAGTCAATCTGTCGTTTTTCATTGTTAATTATCATAATAATGTCAATTCTTCCTTTTCTTCTATGGGAAATTTGGAGTTTTATAACTCTTTATTTTAAGAACATGACAAACACTTGATAAACTGGCGGACAGAAATGTTCTATAAGATGTTCGATAAAAGTTGCTTTTATGACAGATTTATTCACATTACATACATTAAAGGTGGTCCGCTACGATATCATATTTAAATTGTAGTTGATGTGTAATGTAGCTGTGTGAACATAAACACATCTCTGAATGTAATATGCTCAAAGTTCAATGCAAAGAGAGGCATTGGCTTTTACAGAGGTAGCTTAGCAAAGCCTACAATGAACACATTTTGGAGACTACAAAAAATACATTCGGGTTAGTGAGATCACAAACACCTCAGGTTACATGCATACAACCCGTGCAGCAAAGGGGCATGGCAAGAGGCACTGTAGTGTTATACTAGAATAAGCTAAAATGCCATCCAAGCTCTGCTATTCATACGAGAGAAGTGCTTACAGTTTAATTTTAACTATGTTCCAGAGAATTATAAAAAAAAAAGATATAGCTAGCATTTGACAAAGGACAGCTTCCAGAACCTCTCCCAGTTCAGTGCTGGATTCAGTTGAAAACTGTGGATTGTGAGCCACAACCTTTAAGAATTTTTATTTGTTAAAATTAATCAACTACATGCACAGTTTCTAGCGTTAACTGTGTGTTGTAGCAAGGACGTAAACAAGGATGTCAACAACGGGAAATTGTGTTTGGCACAGCTAACAATTTATCTACAAATTCATATTTATCTGTCAAACCGCTGTAAACACACAATCTCTATGTGGACGCTTTCCCTGTGTTCTACATCTCAAATAATGAAGATATGCGAAGGTTTCATATTACTTACACATGCTTATTCCGAATATATGTTAAAGACACTTGTCAAATTTATTTTAGAGAGCAGGCATCTGGTTCAGCTGTGTGCTCTTCATTTTCTGTCTGATTCAGGCAACTAACACTGCTGACAGCTGCTCTGACTGGACTGTTTATACAGCACAAAATCGCGTGCTTGTTGAGGCCTGACGCTCTTCCTGGTGTCGAGTCCGCGAATCACAACACATTAAGTTAGCTGACCAATCAGAGCCTCTTGAGGGAGGGCCTTTCGGAGGAACTAGGATTATGTCGTTTCATGTTAGCTGAGTAGCTGTATATAATCAAAGTAAGACATATTAAAAAATTCAACGTGATTTTCTACAAATAAAGCATGAGCACACATTGCTTTGCATCTTATAAACACAACAAGCCTAAAAATACACTCTGGACCACCCCTTTAAATAATTGTTGGCCATTGAATGGATTTCCTGAGGTAAATGTAAATGTTGTACATGTTTTTGGCTCGCATCTTTGTACGGTTAAAACATTTCAGTACTGTTTCTGCCAACATACCAAACATATGATGATTGGTTCACACATCACTTGAACTGAGGCGCTACACAGCCATTTGTCACTCCACATTTAATCACTTTTTATTAGTATATTTCATATTTTATAGAATTTGATGGCTTTGAATGTTTTCTTTCCTATAAAAAGTAACACAATTCAAATCATACTATGATCAGGAAAGAGACTATGAAGAATGAATGCGTCAATAAATAAAAAAATAAAAAAACAATACAATTCGTCCCTCTGAATGTATTTTGACCCCAAAATTTAAGTAATCCAGCCTTGGCTAAATAATTTTTGATTCACATTGTCTAAGGTGTCATTTACACTAGTGCATTTTTGTTCCAAAACCGCGTTTTAGAATGAAATGCTCCTTATCCAGACTGGCGTTTGTTTGTGTTTCAGAAAAATGATCCACACTATACAGCTTAAATGAGACCATTTATGCTCCCTGAGCATGCTCATATTTTGCTAGCATCTGTATTGTCTGCTACCAGTAATGTCATATGAGAGGGGCTCATTAACAAATCAGGGAATGATATGCAATAGTCCAGAAGGCCAGACAGAGCGTGATATTGGATAGCCATGCTACCCGGTTTTAAAGGTCTGTGCTTAGGTTTGCCTATAATCAAAAACAATCCCAGAATTTCCAAAACTAAAATGGGGTCTTCAGTTATTGAAAACTCAGTTTCACAGATCGAAGATGCCAGAGTAGTGTGGATGCCATGTGCAACCATAACAAAAGCATACACATTTTAAATGAGAACACAATAGTGTAAACGATACTTTTAAACTAATGTGGGTCAGAATATAGACCTCCAACAGAGATTGGTAAATACTTGTGGTATTTCACCGCCGCAAGTTACATCTTTGTTTGGGCAAGGTAACCCTATTAGGAATATATTGGGGACTATGCTGTGTGTCACTGATTGTTAATGACTTAAACGTTAAACGGCACTATCAGCCTAGTGGTAAAGTGCGCCGACATGTAGCACTGAGGTGCTCACTCTGCGACCTGAATTCGATTCCTGGCTCAGGGTACTTTGCCGATCCTTTCCCTCTCTCGCTGCTTCCCTATGTATTTCTTAATTATCTCTACAGTCCTAAATAATAAAGGCGAAAAACACATAAAATATATATTAAATAGCCCCTATTATGCATTAAAAATGTCATATTTTGGTTTTGGGGGTCTACAACAACAGGCTGATATGCATGCAGGGTCAAAAAACACCTTCGGTGTCTTATAATATGCATTTATTTTTACCTCATTATCCCAACAACTCCCATATATTTTGTTTAGCGATTCATTTGTTCCCAAACCCCTCCTTGGCAAAATGCTAATTAGTAGTCCGATGACCCGGTCTTGTGGATTGGTCAACTGGGTTCAGCGTGAGACAAAGAGAAACGCCCACCATGGCTTATCAACATTGGTTAAAGTAGTCAGAGGGCAGAGTATATGTGTGGAGCCCAATGCAGGAGTGCATTAAAGCAATCCAGAAGCATATGTGTTGTATTCTTAACCATAAAGTAAAACAGCAACACACATTCAGTGTTAATCCACCCAGTGGCAAAAGCTGAACTATTTGAAACTTGACCGTCACACGTGTGTAGGAACAGCTGAAGGAGGGCATAGCAATGACAAACGCAGTGGATCGCAAGCTCACTAATGTGTTTAAATCCATAAAGAAAGGGCATGTGCCATGTTTTCAATGTGGTTTTAGACACATATGAGAATATAAAGAGTAACCAAGATACAGTACAAGCCATGTGGAGCGGTTACAAGTAACAAACACAATTAAATACATAATTTTCAAGCTAGAGAAAACAAGGAGGCAGCCATTTTAATCACACTTAAGTTACATACACTTGTGAAATGGAGGAAGAAACTAGTTCCTGTCAAGCTCTGATAAAGTCCCATACATCAGTAGTCTTTTTGTCACACGTTTTCTACGTCACGCCAACACGGCTTAAGATTCGTTACTCCACAATTCATTAAACACTCTCTGAGTCGACTCTTTCATAGATGACTCAATAGTTTTAGGCACTGTGCACTTCAAATCTTCAAATTAAGACTTAGCTGGATATTTCACTTCGTGCTGTGTTACACAGTGCATATGGATGTCATTTTCAAAAAAAAAAAAAAAAACAAAAGAACTACAATTTTGTCTTTCTAGTGCTTTTTTGGGGCTTTTTAGGTTTTCAAAGTAACTTGAAAGCAAATATTTAGTATATCCGATTACTGTTTACATTCAGTAATTAGTAATGCAATCAGATTACAGTTTTTAGTTTGTAATTAGTAATAATTTGTAATCTATTATTTTTAAATAACTTACCCAGCATTGATGATCAGCCACTAAAAAGGTAATGCTTGTTGAATTCAATTTGCTACTCATGATAGAAAAGGTCTCATGTATAAAATGCCTCTTTTTGACACTCATGCAAAACCTCAGCAGCCATTTCATGCTTTTCCCATATTTTTACACCATCGCATATCCTGAGATGACGCTTTCTCACTAGCTGTGAGGATGCTTTGCCACAGATTGTCAAGAGAGAGTTTTGGAGGGGGGGAGGGGGAGTGGTGAAGTGCACTTTCACTGCCATGTGTAAATTGAGGGAATCTCACTTGTAGAGAGAGTCCCCGGGGTCCATCGCTAAAACCAGCTCATACAGGTATACCGGGTAGTCAAGTCTCTGCATGACGGTGTTAAGGGAGCTAACAAAATAGACACTCATCTGCGAATTAGTATCTAGGTTACCTAGGAGTGTCATTCTGTTCTATATCTGTGCAATCTGACCCCTTACTAACTAATCATTACCATTTTGTGTATTTTTTCTTGCTCAGCACTGAATTTATAGCACTTCAGCTTTCAACTGTTATGTAATGTTTAATGAAAAAAAATGTTATGTTAGTCAGTATTCCTTAAGTACAGGGTTATTCTAAAAGTGGGTTCTTTTTGACTGTAAATGCAGTTTACAGGGTATTACACTCACATCTTAAGGGCACAGTTTGTCATTTTCGCCACTAGAGGGCGCATATTTGCAACAAACAAAGGCGTAGTTTGATGACTCCATGACTCCATTCATAGTTGTTGTTGTCCTCATTACATCCTACTGTATGTGAAATTGTTCATGGATGAGCTAAATATTTAACATTTATCAGTGTTGGGTTAATTACAAATTACTGATTACTACTGGAAAATTCTAATTTGATTACATTACTAATTACTTAATGTAAAAAGTAATCAGATTACTAATTACTTTACGTTAAAGTTACTTTTAAAACAAACGAAACCTATGAAAAATAGGTTTTAGGTTAAAAAAAGGTTATAAGTTAACTTTCAGTAATTTATCAGACCCCCTAGTTTTTTGTGATTCCGCAATCGCTAAATCCAACACAAATTCAATAAAAAGTCGGAAATTTTTGCGATCCTGCTAAATTCTTAATTAAACTCAAAATAATCACAAAAAATTTAAATAATTTCATAAAACATCAAATTCCAAACCATATAATCAAATTATATTTATTTCAGTTTGTAATGAATTGTTTTTTCATGACTTATAGACATTGCATACGCAGCGCACGTGATGTATTTGAGTGTCTCTTGAAAATTGACATCTCACCTGCGCCCTCACAATCATTACATTACATGAAAGTGGGGGGGAATTGTTTTGCAGACTGTGCAGTAAGCAGTTGCAGATAAATTGCCAGTGATTTACATGTGAAGTCAATGCAAAGATGGGATTAGACATCCTGTGACACGAATTGGGCATTTTGTGCGTTTAATGCGCTGCAAAATAAAGTGAGCAAACATCTAACAAACGGAGCAGTGAAACAGATAGAAAAGCAAGCAGCTTACAGTGATGGAGATTGGTTCAAGAATGACGGCCACTGAACGTTACTGAATTGAGGGACAATATTTGTGCTTTACATGTGTGGCTGATATTACGATCTGCGTAAAGTCAATAAATGTTTTTGTTTAACTCTTTCCCTGCAGTTTACGAGATAAAATGCTTCCCTGCCATTGACGAGTTTTACGCAATCCGTATATTCCATGTATTATGGTAGGGGAATCCCTAATATACAGTTGAAGTCAAAATTATTAGCCCCCCTTTCATTTTTTTTTCTTTTTTAAATATTTCCCAAATTATGTTTAACAGGGCAAAGAATTTTTCACAGTATGTCTGATAATATTTTTTCTTCTGGAGAAAGTCTTATTTGTTTTATTTCGGCTAGAATAAAAGCAGTTTTTATTTTTTTAAACACCATTTTATGGTCAAAATTATTAGCCCCTTTAAGCTATATTTTTTTTTCGATAGTCTACAGAATAAACCATCGTTATAGAATAACTTGCCTAATTACCCTAACCTGCCTAGTTAACCTAGTTAAACCTTTAAATGTCACTTTAAGCTGTAAGAAATGTCTTGAAAAATACCTAGTCAAATATTATTTACTGCCAATATAATGTGTTTGAAGGGTACTGTGAAAAGTATTGGAAATAAGGGAGCATAAAAAACATCATTCCATGCAAAAACTGGAGATGGAAGTTTACCTACCAGTACTTGCTAGCAAAGAAATTTGAATAAAATTGTGGTGCTGAGACCCTGGTGTTGTTATAGAGTTTAATGACCAGGTGTGAGCTGTATACGGCTTGGTTATACAAAGTGAGAGGGGCGTTAGATTGCAGATAGTATGATTATGGTTTAACAAGATACACTGAAAAAAATATGTTTGGTGTTCGTACAAACTACTTATGTAAAATGAGCCGGAACAACACAACTTTTATGTTTTATGTTAAAGCCACAAATTTGTTAAAACTACCCAACCCACGACAAGACTGGGAGAACATGCAAACTCCACACAGAAATGCCAACTGGCCTAGCTGGGACTCGAATCAGTGACCTTCTTGCTGTGAGGTCGCCGAAATTTATTTACATGTCACTGGTAACGAAGTTAGTAAAAAAGTATTACATAAAAAATACAGTATACTAGCTAGTAATTAAGTGATACTGCAAGAACGATTACACTCATGTATAAATTGTGGTTGTGAACATCCTTCACTCTAGACTACGTCTATAGAGACTGTAGTACACTGAAGCTTTTATTTGAAAAGAGCAAAGGAAATCGAGTTTTCCATGATGTGACCCCTTTATATCTATATCACATGCAGTCTGCTTCCATTCATCTCTGTTCAAGTGAATTACCTCAGCAGCCAGATATTTCTCAAAGCAGGTCAGCAGCGATGTCTTCCTTATATTCCCTGAGTTAGTGGCTGTACTTAGCAATCTTCACACCTAGTAACTCACATGACCTGACATTATCCTCAACAGCACCTAGGCAGAATTTTATAGGATGGTTGGGACACTTCATAAACACTTTTTGCTTTGCAATATAATTTAGATTTATCTACATATTATCACACGTTACATTTGTCCAAAACAATTATCTGCCCAATATTTGATTGTGCCATGTTTTCAGCTTTCATTTGAACTTATTTGAATGTTTTTTATCTTAGTTACATGCTAAATTCTGCTGAAATCAGTTGTGGTAACTCATGATTTGCTAGACTTAAATTTGATTTGTATGAACAATTCTTCTGTATGAACAGACGCAAAATCAATCCAGTTTTGTTCCAAAATGGCTGGCATGGTTTTTCGTTGAGAGGGTAGCTGTGCTTTATGTGATATGGAAGGCTGAAAAAGGCTTGGACTTGTTTGGTGCAGTTTCTGGGTCCATCAGACCTTTCAGAGGCCTACCCATGTGCTGTATACTTTATAGAGTATGACTGTTACAGCTGTTTAGTAACTAGTAAATGCTGCATCGTTTTGCTTTATGAATGTTAGGTCGGGTCTCTTCTGTATGTTTGTTTTCACCATGTGACTAACAGACTGTCTAACAGACAGTACTTTGGGTTAAATTACTTAAAGACACCCAAGAACAGATAAGCCGAATACAGCCAAATCTAACAAATTTGGCGAGCCAGCCAGGAGCGGACAAGCCGAATACAGCTAAATCTAACAACAGCAGATGAAACAATTTCTTTAGCTCATTACTGATAGCAAAATGGTTGCCAAGCAACAGTCACATGTTTATGTTTGTGTAGTAATTTAAATCAGCTTCGAACATGGTTTAACCAATCAGAATCAAGAACCAGAGCTATGCATTTTACAACAACATGCTTTGCATTCCACCATAAAATCAGTATGTTCAAATTAGAGGTGTCAAAAATATTGTTAATTATGAAGGTCTTATAAAATAAAATAATAAAATTGACTATTAGCTTGCATTAACAATTCTAGCTGCTGTTATGTGCTGCTACTGTTAATTCTATTTAAATAATAGTATTTCACACATTCAAATATCACTGCAACACTGCCATAGCAGAGGATACATCAGACATCAGTTGTTCAGCTCTTGTCAATACAACATTTTTTAAATGTTTTTATATGGAACTGATTGTAAGTTTCCCTGTCATCCGCAGGTGTGACGATGAAGCTGATGGACGAGGTGGCAGGAATTGTTGCTGCCCGTCATTGCAAGACCAACATTGTGACGGCATCTGTGGACGCCATTAACTTTCACCGCAAGATCAAGAAAGGTAATTAAAACACTTCTTCCAAGGCTTTTCACTCTTGTTTTTGTTGTAAGGAATCATTGGATTTTTAGCCGTGTCTAACCCTGGAACCCCTGGAACTGTCTTATCCAAGTAAACCAAGTAAACAAATGCACTTACTGCATCTCCCTTCTGGTTTTCAATGCCTCTATAGATTTTTTTTAAAATTTACTTTAATTTTAAACATAATATATCATTTTATTACCTATGTTTATTAAATTAAATTAAATTAAATGATTTATTTTGACCAAACCATGTCTTGAGTAATTAGTGACCACATATATCCATCGGCTAACTCCTGTTTATAGCCCAGTAAATAATCGTAGCACCATGACTTACAAGTGTATCAGTCAGCCACACGGCCACTCCATGAATGGAAATTTGCGTTTGCCTTTTGTCATTTCCTCTCACCACAAGAGTGCCAGTCTGTGCCTGTAGAGCTGGCAAAGTGTTTGTGATGGACACTTTCCAACCCAAGGCTTCCAACAACCTTCAACACCAGAGAAGGAAACAGCGAGATAGCTGCACAAGTAGATTCCTGATACCCAGAAACTGAGCCAGAGCTAAGACCATAAGGAATTGACTGACATCATCCTCTCCTTGGCCCACATCCTCCTCATGAACCTGAGCCAGGAGGCAAAAAGACTAAAGCTGTGAGCCATATAACTCCAAGAGGAACTGACCGGTCTCAAATAGACCAGCAAGAAAGGGCAATGAACAGACAGCAAGGGCAGGATTTTCCAAAACAGGGCACATTTGCACAAGAGCTATTAAGAGAGAAGAAAATTGATATTCATGATGTCAAAGTTAACCCACTTCATAAAAGATTTAGTTGTTTAATAAAAGCAGCTTGCAGTAAACAAAAAAAAAGCAGTGATTGCAATGGTAGAAAACTGTAAAAATGCTACAGTAAAAGTCCATAACCTGGATAACAGTAAGTTTCCTTCATACTGTATATGGCAGGGGTTCTCAACCTTCTCCTAAAGTTCTCAAAACTTCTTTCTCCGATCAATTTTTGAAGGCTCATATGTGTAAAGGCTTATATGTATATAAGTAAATGTGTGTATATATATATATATATATATATATATATATATATATATATATATATATATATATATTATATATATATATATATATATATATATATATATATATATACATATACATATATATAATACATATATGTGTGTATATATATATATATATATATATATATATATATATATATATATATATATATATATATATATATATATGTGTGTGTTATATATATATATATATACACACATATATATATGTAAACATACACAGATTCAAATGGAACCACAGGTTATCAGAGAGATTGCAAAAGACCAGCTTCTGCTTTAAACTGGACTGACTGAATATCTACTATTAAATATCTACTATTCAAATATATACAGACAAATGTAAAATACAGTAAAACACCCTAAATCTGTTAAAACACGTCGATCTGATGGCGGTTGAGTTTGCTGCTGGATATTATTGGGAGATCGCTGACAGGAACAGTAACCGGCTCCACCAGAGCGCATCTGAACACTTTCACTTTACATGGTTTGTGACAGACTTGGTCTACGTGTACTAGATGCAGACTCGATAATGAGGCTGTTTTTGCGTATGTATTAAATCAATCAGAGAACTTCAATCTATAATCAATCAGAGAATAGGAGAAAGTGCATTACTTCGAACATTTTAATATAGGATATTAATAATGAAATCCAAAAATGATAGTATAATATTGAGACTGAGAGTTCATCTTGCGGCCCACCTGCAGGATCGCTGAGGCCTACTAGTGGGCTGCGGCCCACTGGTTGAGAATCCCTGGTATATAGGAAATAACCGCAATTCACTTTCCCAGAATACCTTGCATCACACTTAACTTTTTTTGTGCTTTTTTGTTGTTGCTGTTGACTTTATTATGGTTCTATTTAGTTTTTCTTTTAAGTTATAAGTGTTGATAAATAAAGTTCATTGCTTTATTTTTATGTGTGCTACCATGATGGTGTATCATAGCTTATGGGAACAGTTGTTTGTGGTTCACCATATGAACTTTCTCATCCCCTTATGGTTGTGTTTTTGTCTGTGTTAAAATGTTATTATGTGTAGATGTTACTACTGCACAACATTTGCGTGACAAAAAAAGGAAACAAGTTAATTTACCATAAAATTTGTATTTACTTTCCTACTGTATTTTTAATGATTGAATTCCGACAACCATAGCTGCCTATTCCTGACTGAATGAATGAAATACACTGTTTCTTAAATATCTACAAACATATTATGGTATTTTTATGCTTTAGAAGAGTCAAAAACGTACATACAGCACCTTTAAGAATGAACAGAGCCTTAAGGTTTACTGTTTTCACAGTGAAAACTGTGCAAAGATGAATTATTCATTCTATTTAATTATGCTTATTACTTTCTCAATTCATTCATTCATTTTTTGTCTAACTACTCGGGTTTTAATTCTATGAGGCTTCACTGAGATACCCAGTCTTCTCAGATTAAATTACTTTTACAGCATTGTGTGAATTTCTGACATGTACTAGGTAAAGCTTTCAGACCTTTAAATTATTCAGTGTGTCTGTGTAATTTCGGTAGCAGCTACAGTATGTGGCTAGGGCTTAACTCATCAACACTCATTTCTACATCACTAACTGGTGACCTAACAGAATTGCAACAATGATAAACATGTCCGTCATTGGCAGGGCAAACAGAAAGACTCACACTAATTTGGTCAGTCAGCTGTTCAGTCAGACAAGCAATGATCTAATGCCACTGAGTCTGCTTATTACTGTGGAAAAGGGAAAGGTAGGATACTGTATGTGATAATTCTATCAGAAAGACTTGGCAGCAGCTTCAATTTTACCCATTGATGGCTGAAGGTGGAGTGAATCTTTATCATCTTCGTTCCAAATGTAAAACATATATATAGTTAGCAAAACACTTTTATACACCTTTTTAAGCTTTTCTGTGTATGCTTTGTTAGGGAATGGTCATGTTGGCTGTCTGTGGTGATGCGCATTTATTGATACTTTCCAGATGTTCTGGTTGCTGTATTTTAAACATTAGCATCCCTTCCTGGAATTGGTGAACTCAACTTATTGGTTTAATGGCTGTAATGGTTTGGTCAGCTTCGTGGCATGCTTTCAACATGTCTAACACTGTTCCCAGAACCCTTATATAAACATCCTGAGTGGGGCTATTCATAGCTTACTCAGCCACTCTGTACCGAGACAATCACATGCATGCATTTTGAATTCATATTAGGGATGCACAATATATAGTTTCAGCATCGATATCACAATGTGCGAATCTGCAATAGTCACATCGCAGGATCTGCAATAGCCTATTGGTATTAATATAACATGACCTAATTTAATAGGTTCTAATAGTGTGAAAGATAGTTTATTTGCATGTGGTTTTTAAGGCTGTAAGATTTCAAGTGTATTTAAACCATTTGAGCACAGCAAATGACAAAGTTTGCCTTTACTTTAAGAAAGAGCAATTGTGTTTATTTGCGAATGGTGTGATTTTACATTTTGATTATTGAGTTTCTGAACCTCATTTAATAATAATAATAACAATTTTTTTACTTTTATATAGTACTTTTCTGGACACTCGTATCGCTTTACACATTTTTGGGGGGGTTTGGGGGGGGGGTGGACCTCCTCATCCACCACTAGTGTGCAGCATCCACCTGGATAATGTGACGGCAGCCATATTGTGCCACACCACACACCAGCTGATTGGTGGAGAGGGGACGAGAGAGTGGAGTGACGAAACCAATTATATAGGGGATGGTTAGGAGGTCTTGATGGACAGTGGGCAAATTTGGCCAGGATGCTGCAGTCAAACCCCTACTCTTTTTTTGAAGGACATCCTAGGATTTTTAATAACCACAGAGAGCAATCACTGAGCAAATAGAGTCCTCTTAACCAGGCATTCTCAACCGGTGGGCCTCAGCGATCCTGCAGGTGGGCCACAAAATTAAGCTTAAAATGAACTCAAATATTATACTATAATTATTTGATTTTATAATTAAATATGTCACATTAAAATTGTAGTAGTGGCGTTTCCTGTTTCCCATCGTACAACGATGATTAGAGTTATATTAACTAGCTTGCGCGTGGCTCACGTCTACGACTGGTACTGTATCAGAGTCGCACAAGTCTATTGATTCACAAACTATGCGTGTTCTCTTTGTGTGAACACTTAAAAATATCCGCATAGTTGTTCAAATTAACGTCCTGCTAGCGTTTTATAACAATAATGTCTAGCTACAAACCAAACCACCTTTAGATGGATGTATTTCAACAGATTTAGAGGGTTTTTACTGTATTTTACATTTAGGGTTAGGTTGTTTATTTTAATGGATATAGATCACTAGATAAATAGAAGTCAGTCTAATTCAAAGCATCAGCAGTTTTTTTGCCATCTCCTGTAGTCCTGTCAGGCCTAAACACTCTGCAGTTGTAAAGAATAACCGAAGTAAAGAATTCAGGAGCTTTGAACCCGTCTGTGTGTTGTTTTTTTTTTTTTTAAGAAAATTTAAATATATATATAATTACATTTTATATAACAATAGAAAGAGTGGCGTTGCAGAGTGCTGTCGCCTCACAGTAAGAAGGTCGCTGGTTCGAGCCTTGGCTGGGTCAGTTGGTGTTTCTGTGTGGAGTTTGCATGTTCTCCCTGTGTTCGCGTGGGTTTCCTCCGGGTGCTCCGCTTTCCCCCACAGTCCAAAGACATGCGGTACAGGTGAATTGGGAAGGCTAAATTGTCCGTAGTGTGTGTGTGAATGAGTGTGTATGGATGTTTCCCAGAGATGTGTTGTGGCTGGAAGGGCATCCGCCACGTAAAACGTGCTGGATAAGTTGGCGGTTCATTCCACTGTGGTGACCCCGGATTAATAAAGGGACTAAGCCGAAAAGAAAATGAATTAATGAAAGAATAATAATAGAAAGAAAAATTTTTTGCTTATAAATAAAGCTTTAAAATAAGCATTTTCTCTAGACAGTCAGAAGCCTTCAAAAACATTTTGGAGAAAAAGGTGGGCCTCGAAGTGAAAATGGTTGAGAACACCTGCTCTTAACCATACTGGGACGTTAGGACCCACACAGACTGCAGGTTGAGCACCCCCTGCTGGCCTCTTCTGGCAGCAACCTAGCTTTCCCGTGTGGTCTCCCATCCAGGTACTGACAGGGCACAGCCCTACTGAGGGTGCTTTCACTCCTGTTTTGTTCCGAAATAGGGATTAAAATTTTTGTAATGTTGCACTTTGTACTTGATGCGATTCGCTTTCACACGGCAAAGTTTCTAAACGGACCAAAGAAATAAAACATGTCACGTGCGAGTTAACTGTCCTCACATTGGTCAGAGTTTCACGGTTTATTTTTCAAAGTCCTTCTGATCTGTCATGCGTCCTTATTTTAATTTATGTCAATGAGCAACCAGACATTACAAGCGGAAAGCTGCGCTTTAATTTTGAATGGTGACACCCACAGACATCGTCGCCAAGTATAAATTAGAGGTAAGACTTTCTCATACAGAGCCCTTGGCTAGAATTATGCATTATAGCCTTTACATTATAGAGAGAAATAACAGATAAACCAAGACTGCAGATCGGTCAATTTTCCTAGCGGATAAACAGCTCTCGTTAATTAGTTCAGCTTGCTTTCAATTTTGTATTTGACATGAAACGCACATTTACCAGTAGGAATGACATTTTGCCCTTTATAAAACCATATATATGTCTATGGCTCTGATCGTTATGCTTTCTCACTACAATCGATTCGCTTCAGAGTTTGTTTCAATCAAGCCAAGACCACGTCATTCAGGCGATCTTGGACCGATTGATTTGGTGCAGATCCGAGCGCGATTGCTGGTTTCACTTATGCCAAACGAACCGTGCTAACTGGGGAAACGAGGCAGGTTCCAAAACAAAAGTCTAGGTGTGAAAGCACCCTTAGACGTTGAAAGCTAGCTGCCAATGATCATTTATTCCATTTGTATCTTTTTCTATTGTTTACGTCTGTGCTTTAATTTATTTAGCATAGTTTCGAATAATAATACTAGTAAATTTTAAAATCATTAACCAAAATGACCTCTAAACAGCTGCACTTGTATTTGTATTTGTAAACATGTCTTTTGTTGATGGTTTCTCTTTAACTTAAAACTTTAGCATTCATGCAGCTGCTTTTGTCCAAGAGAAAAAACAAAATGCTGAATAAAGGATAACTATTGCTAGCATTTGGAGGCAGAGGCTCTATCTTCAGCTATAAAAATAGTAAAATTTCCACGTTTGACTACACAGAGGTCTGTGCGACAAACATGGGCCTATTTGGAAAATTATTGTGAACACATTTCACTTTGCTTTCACATGTGGAGAGGTAGGTTGGAGTGTGCTACAGCTTGTGAGACCCTCTTTAAAACAAAAGACTATGGTGTTGTACTGAATCTGACTCACCGGTTGTCGTAAGCATTTTAATGATTTTTTTAAAGATACATGCAGTTCCTAACGAGCAGTTGCTAAATGCGTACTGAATAAAGGATTCAAAGGCTTTATTTTCATGAACAGAATAGATGTGAATGCGTCATCTGCGTCAGTATGATCTGATTGGCCCACAGTTGATGAATAATGTCTGACGTCAGTGCATTCTGAACTTCTCTTTATGCGTTCAAAAAGAGGAGAATTTCGGGAAATTGCTGGTAATATTACAACATTTCTTTCCAGAAATTGATGGAACAAATTTTTAGTATTTTTAAAAAGCGCCTGTTCACACATGATCCCTTTTCGGAAATGTATCTGTAATTCCTATTGAGATTGAGAACCATTCTGTGATAATGACAGCTTCAGGGAGTAACGGCTCTGTGTAGTAAATGCTTCTACGTAGGGATGCTCAAAATAACGATTAACCATTAACCAAAAGGGTGTGTTTGTAACGGATTAATGGAATCAGTTAAATGATTAAAAAATATTATTTGATATAGTTTGGCTGCATAAGGAGCTGATCACATCGAACACGCTTATTAATTCATGTTATTAACGTCGCCTCATTCGCCAACCATAGAGAACTTCTAGAGGTCTCCATAACCCTGGACCAGGCCGTATCCTGAGCAGATGCTGTAGTGGTCATAGAGAAGTGGAGAACATGAGACTGATTCCTGAAAGACCACAGTGACAGAGGAGTCTCTGCTTAGATCTCGTGGGCTAGCATGAACACCCGCCGGTGACCTACTCACACCTGCAGCTTCTCTACGATGGACGTCAAGCGTTCTCCAGAGAACAAGTTAAAAAAGAAATGGTCCCATGTGAAGGTGGGGGTTTAGAGAAGAACAGCGGCGCACCGTCAAAGTGTGGACCAAACAATTTCAGAGTTGATTTGAATATTTGTTCTCAAATAGTGTCAGAGTTTGATTGACTTTTACAATTTTTAAGACATTTAAAAATAATATTAAATAAATAAAGTGCTAATTCTAAAAAGAATCTTGTGCAAAAAGCAGGATGTTTTTCTGAACATTTGTTACTGATTTTATTGTATAATTTGATATGGTTGTATTGTTTAATTCATTTGCATGGTTATTTTTTTTTAAATCGAGAAATTAAGCCTTGTGCAACATAAAGGGCATATATTTATGCCTATCTGACCTATTTTTGGCTCAAACTATAACGAATATCTAATGAATGTCATACGTCAAACTAGCTTTTACCGCGGTTCAACAGCATGGTATCGAAACCTTATATACCTGCTTGACAAGCGGATGATCCTATCTCATACAGCTGGCATTGCACAACTCAAAGATACTTTGTAGTGTGCAGTTTTACATAATTGTCTCTCGGAGTCGCCAATGGAAAAAAAAAATAAACACACACAAGAAATGCACGTACGCCAGACATGAAGTTGGCATGGACCAACGCACATTCTCACGTTAATTTCATCGTTAGTAAATCCAAACGCGAGCGTGAAATCTGGCGTATGCAAAGTTTTTATGCATACGGAGTGTTGATACATAAGGTCTCTATCAAGTTTTTTTCCTTCACTTTTATCAATTGGTGAAGTTTTCCTCGCCACTGGCTTGCTTAGTTTGAGACTTGTGGAGCTGCGCATCGATGGATTTGCTCTTCAGTGTTTGGATTTGAAAATGCAGTGAAAATTAAGCCACACTAAACTGAGCTAAATTGAACTTCAACTTTGAAAACTGGAATGACAGTTTCAATTTTAATTTGTTAAGCTGAATAGACTCAATCTACAAAAATCTGTAAAAACACTATAGAAATAAAGGCGAATTGAATTGAATTCGGGCGAATAGCGCCAAAGAATGTCTGATTGCATCTATGCATTGACTTAGCCTGTAAATCATTCGTGCTTGACGCTTCATCCCCATCTGGTATGAACGTACCATAAGAACTTTCAACAATGAAAGCAGTTAAATCTGTTTATTTACCAACCAGTTTGGAGATTTACTGGGTTTTTTCTTCTTGGGTATTTGGAGTTTTCCCACAAGAGCGCCCTCTACCCTTTGGAGGAGATTTATTACTGATTACTGAACTGTGCTTCCTTGACAAGGTGCGCATGACAATCGATCAGATGAATTAAATGGAAAGACAATGCAAGAAAATAATATATCTACCCTCAGGCTGTGTTTCCATGGAAATCAAGACCAGACATATACATCAGAGAGGGCAGGAAATGGACCTAACAATTTCCAACCATCCTTTCTTGCTCAGAATAGCTCTAAACGGCAAATTGCCATGAATGCTTTTTAAATGAGCGAGATCCACTTTTCTACACTGTAACTAGCAGTTCAGTGTTTTAAGGTCTTATTAAACCATTCTGCAGCTACCTCAGGGCTCCATTAAATGCGTAAAAGTACATTTAAGTATTATCTTTTTCCCCAGAATCTATTAAATATATAGGGGATAATGAGGTCTGTCCATTCCTGGGCTGAGTTTAACAGCGCCAGGTGTCAAAGCCACATCACTGACAGGGCCAGTAAAATGAAAAAAATTAAAGGGAGCAAGTGATTTTCTTTGATCTTACCTTGATGGATAAGATCAAAGTCGTCAGATAGAAAGCTGGAGGGGGCTGAAGTGACACATGGTCACCCTCCCTCCGCGTACACAAAGCAGGAACCTTCTAATTCACGCAGCCTTATTAATTCTCTCATTTTCCGTGGCATTTGCATTCTGTTTACTATGAGCTTCGCACCAAGCTTTTTAATCAAAGTTTATCCTCTAAATCCTTTAGCTTTTTACAAAGAAGCAGAATACCGCTCTGCAAGCATTATCTGCAGATCTGTGTTGTTTGGCTCATTAGAAATGACAATACAGCTTTAAATCAAAGAAATATATGTCATCTACTAGGGTTTGCTAATGCTTGGTGAAACTACAACCAAAATTTGGCCCAAAAATATCTTTAGCTTAGTAAAGTAAAGCTTGACAAACGTTTTTTGTGTGCATTTGTACAAGAGAGAGTGGGAGAAGGCATGTTTTGCATGATTAAATGCAATTTCATGGGGCAAATATGGTGGTGTTCACCCTCCTATGAGCTTTTTTTGTAGTTATAAGAGCTTTTTTGTTATATTGAACAAAATTACATGTACTAGTATTCAGTATAAAGTCTAAATTAAAGGCGCTGTATGCATGTTTTTGACTCTCCTAAAGCAGTTGCAGATATTGGAGAAACAAGTGAACATTCTTGTTTATCTGAAAAACAATGCTAAAGTCAGATATTCTGCTTTGAAAATGTGCATTACATGCTGGAACTACTGTCTTTGTTTTGGTCCCTTTAACCCGCCCAAAACCAGTTTAGCCAATTATATTTCAGCACCCCGGGTTGCCTTGATGGAAAACAGTGTATTTCATCCATTTAGTCTGGAAGACTCTCAAAGCATGCGTCCGTAACCGAATGCAACCTTCGGTGGACAGTAACAGACTCCAAAATGAGATGCAGATTCAGAGTTCCACATGAGGTGTTTTATTAATTAGCAAATAATATAAATAGTATGAACATACACATTAGGTGAGCAGGTTACATTGGAACCCCATTTCCTAACTAAACCCTACATGATGAGATTTGCAGTAAAAAGCAATTACTGCTAAGCAATAGATGTTAATAACTGTGATAGTTGGGTCTAGGTTTGGGAAAGGTGTAGACGTTAATAACTGTGATGGTTGGGTTTAGGTTTGGGGAAGGTGTAGATGTTAATAACTATGATGGTTGGGTTTAGGTTTGGGGAAGGTGTAGAAGTTAGTAACTGATGATTGGATTAAGGATGGGGAAGGTGTAGATGTTAATAACTATGATGGTTGGGTTTAGGTTTTGGGAAGATGTAGACATTAATAACTGTGATGGTTTGGTTAAGGGTTGGGAAAGGTGGAGACGTTAAAAACTGTGATGGTTGGGTTTAGGTTTTGGGAAGGTGTAGACGTTAATAACTGTGATAGTTGGGTTTAGGTTTGGGAAAGATGTAGAAGTTAATAACTATGATGGTTGGGTTTAGGTTTTTGGAAGGTGTAGACATTAATAACTGAGAGTTGGATTTAGGTTTTGGGAAGGTGTGGACGTTAATAACTGTGATGATTGGGTTAAGAGTTGGGAAAGGTGTTGACATTAATAACTATGATGATTGGGTTAAGGGTTGGGGAAGGTGTAGACATTAATAACTGTGATAGTTGGGTTTAGGTTTGGGAAAGGTGTAGACATTATTAAATATGATAATTGGGTTAAGGGTTGGGGAAGGTGTAGACATTAATAACTGTGTTAGTTGGGTTTAGGTTTGGGAAAGATGTAGACATTATTAACTGTGATAGTTTGGTTTAGGTTTGGGAAAGGGGAGACGTTAATAACTGTGATGGTTGGATTTAGGTTTGGGAAGGTGTAGACGTTAATAACTGTGATTGGGTTGAGGGTTGGTATAGTTGTAGACATTAATAACTGATGATTGGGTTAAGGGTTGGGATAGGTGTAGACATTAATAACTGTGATGATTGGGTTTAGGCTTGGGGAAGGTGTAGATGTTAATAACTGTGTTAGTTGGGTTTAGGTTTGGGAAAGGCGTAGATGTTAATAACTGTGATAGTTGGGTTTAGGTTTGGGAAAGGTGGAGACGTTAACAACTGTGATGGTTGGGTTAAGGGTTGGGGAAGGTGTAGACGGTAATAACTGTGATTTATTGAGTTAAGGGTTGGGGAAGGTGTAGACGTTAATAACTGTGATGGTTGAGTTAAGGGTTTGGAAAGGTGTAGACATTAAACACTGTTGGATTAAGGGTTGGAGTAGGTGTATACGTTATACAATGATGGTTGGGTTTAGGGTTGTGGTAGGTATAGATGTTAATAAATGTGATAGTTGGGTTTAGGTTTGGAGTAGGTGTAGACGTTAATAACTGAAGTGCATTGCCATCTTGTCAACAACAACACGTTATGCCTCTATTAGGCCTACAAGTTACACCCCTTCATGTTACATCCCTGTCTTGCAGTCTGCAGACTGACCCTACTAATTTTTATCATCACATACTGAAGTTTATTTGGTAAAAGTCTTTCCATCATAGTGCATTTTCTTTTCTTATCGAATAAAAAGTTTAGTCTACTCAGTTATGCGCATACGAAAAATGTTCATGAAAAATAAGTGGATGGAAACATACTTTAGCTAGTGTGATTCTATAGAAACACACTTTGCTCTGTCAAACATTGAAACTGATGCAATCCTATGTGATCATAAGTGGTAATTCTTGACATTATGTCACTCTTACAGGCTGTGTCATTACTGTTTCCGGGCGAATGACTTTCACCAGTAATAAGTCAATGGAGATTGAAGTTTTTGTGGATGCTGACCCACTGGTGGAAGCTGAGAAGGGAAAATATAGGGCTGTCACAGCCTTTTTCACCTACATTTCCCTGGACAAAGAAAACAAGCCCCTTCCAGTGCCTCCTCTGAAGGTGAGTAATGCACAGCTTATGTACAGTGATGTGGGAATATTGATGAAAATATTATCAACATCTCTGAGACAAAAGGTGCTGTCTGGAATGCATTATATTCTTATTTTTTGTGTGAGACAGAACTTGGTGACCTACATTTTAAAAATTTTCCCTAACACAAGGCAGCACAAAAGGCAATGGATGATTATTTGAAGTTGTGTTCTTGAGGGTGTTTTCCATTCATCATGAAAAAACAGGGCAGATTAGAGCCCACAAAATGAGGAGGGTTACGTTTTTGATTGTTTTGTAAAGATGTAAAATGTGTGCTGCAGTTCCATAAGAACGGGACTTTTGGGCAACTCACCAATCTTGTCTTTTGTGAAAGCAAGTTCATTATTTCAAACAGAGAAGCACAAAAAGGGAGTGACGCCATACCTTTCAACACTCCCATTTTTCCCAGGAGTCTCCCGTATTTCAGACCCATCTCCTGGTTTGTCATTTCTCCCGGAAAACTCACGGAATTGCACCCCCTTCCCCTGGTCCTCAGGTGTTTGGTACAATCTATGATACCCCTGCATCAATCTGCTAAGCTTCCCCCCCTTCTCCAACTATTCGGTTTTTCCAGCACCTGTAAATTCTCTGAATGGTACTGGACACAGATACATCCTCCTCCCCTCCCACTTTTAGGTTTTTCCAGCCTCTGTAAAGCTGTAAAGCACTGTACACAGATACATCTCCCTCCCCCCATGCCACTCGACTACCTCAGGGTGTCCGCGGGGTCTTAAAGGTTGATTATGAGAAAATTAGGGCCCTTAAAAGGTAATAAAAAGTCTATCAAAAAGTCTCTGAATGGTACTGGACACAGATACATCCTCCTCCCCCTCCCAATTTTAGGTTTTTCCAGCCTCTTTAAAGCACTGTACACAGATATACTGATTAGAACTTAAAGTGGCGATGAGGTCCTAAAATTTTGAGAAGGTCTTTAAAAAGTCTTAAAAAGGTATTAAAATTACCTTTAGGATTCCGGCATATACCCTATACTTGAAAACATATAAACTTTTCCGAATACCACAAGTTCACTGCGAGTCAGTCATGTGACTAGACTCAACCAATCAGCTTCACACTTTGTGTGGATTATACACATTTCAGCAATAATGGTAGACTAATTACCCTAGAGCACCCAAACACTGCAGTACTTTTTAAATTCTTCCATAAATAATACTTGTATCAGAGCTACTGCAAGGGTTTGTCAGTTTGTCATTCTCTGAGAGAATGGTTTATGATTGAAACAAGCAGTCCAAAGTTTGCCGTTTGTCACCTCCGCCTAAATGGATCAATAACTTCTTTGACCACCTCATTCTTAAGTTTCTCATTAAATCTTCCTATCAATCAATGCATCTTTAGTATCTGACATGTCCTGCCCCAGTTTAGATGCTATTGCTATATGTGCTTGAGCTCAATCCCTCTTATGCCGAGTTCAGACTGCATGATTTTCAATATAGTCATGTCACAGATGGTTTCACACTGCATGACTATCTGGGGAAGCTTTCTGTCGGTGCTGTGTTTACACTGCAAGATGGATCAGCGACAGGAGGTTTCACACTGCATGACTTTACAATAGGAAGAATCACAGACAAATTTGTCTGTCCGAAAACTACGTCTCACAGCCAAACACATGCAAGAAGTGACCTGGAAACAATGCAAGACAACGTACAGTAGTAGATTTTTTTTTATAACTACATAACGAGAAAGAGGCCTTTAGTGGGGTAGACTTATTTTGCTCACCTGGGTTTTGAGGGAAATTTCCAATTTTTTGAGCCAATTGTATTGCTCGGATGACACGTCAAAAGACACAGGTGCTCCTGCCAAATTTGCACTAGTTTTTCCTCCATTTCTTGGGTCCAAATAGACTGAGATGAAGCCATTTTAACTTCTTCTCCATCCTCCAGCTGGCCTGCAGGTACGCACACTTGTGAATGCTGCTCTCTCATTGGCTGTAGGTGATCGCGGATGTTATTTTCAATCAGAACATGGCATGATTTGAATTGCTGACAGGTCCAGATATATAGCATGCCAAATATCTTAGGGGTGTCATGGACTCATCTGCGATTCTCTCAAATCATGTCTTTGATAGTTCACACTGTGTGATTGTTACTCACGTGAACAAGCAGCGATTTGTCTGTGATTTCAGGCGTTTGTTGGCGATTTCTTAACACCTGTCGGCAAATCAAAATCGGGGCTAAAATCATGCAGTCTGAACTTGGTATTACTGGCCAAGCTGTGATAAAAACAATATGCTATTGGCTCATTTTTAAAAAAAGGGGAAGGGCTACTCTCTGTCATGTTCTGTCTACATGTTTCAGTGAAGCACTATTTTTAAAATCAGTGCTCGCAGAATTGTAAAATCCTGAAGGGTCTGAGTAATGGCCATATATCATGGGAATAGGGAATTTCATGGGACATTTTCTCATGGGAGCTTTCAGGTCAGTGAAATTCTCTCTGATGATTCTGTATCCCAACAGATAAGCAGCAAATCTGTGGTACTTTATTAAAACTCATTTGCTGGCAGCATTCTAATTGCATATTATTAATAAATAAATGAAAACGTTGATTATTTTAATTGTTTTCCCCCTTACGTTTGCTGTGTGAACAGGCACAATTGACTCTTCACAAACCCCCACCCCTTTTTCTTTCTCTGACAAGCTTTCAGTATCAGCCGTGGTACTCCCCCATGAATTTGTGCTCTCCCTAGGGAAATAGTGAATAATTTCTGGAAAAAGGACAAAGCCTGCTGATTTCAGATAGAAGCAGACATAAAGGTCTGTATTATGCATATGAAGGAAAAATCCAGGATGTGAGTGTAATTAAAAATGAAAACAAAATAAAAGTTGAAGCTACAGCCTACAAGTCTATAGATATAGTATTTCGGATCATTTGAATATATATTTAAAATGTTACGAATTGATTCCCTAACCTTTTTATCACCGCGGACTGGTCAACGCTTGAAAATTTTACCACGGACCATGGGTTAAGCAGGGGGTGGTGGTTTGTAGGTTGCTAAGCGACCATTAAATGTTTTCTCAGAGGATGACAAGCTGACAAACTATTGCTGTCACGCTGAAGTTTTATTTAGGCAGAACATTACAAAGCACTGCAGTGTTTTGGTGCTCTGTGTTTGAGATAATTAGTCTACTGAAATGTGTATATTCCATATAAGCTGATTGGTCAGTTCTTGTCACGTGACTCGCGATGCGTTTGCTACGTTCATTCAACTGGGTGCGATTTGACCCCACACACGATCTTACAGTAATTCAGCTTTTTTACGATTCAGCCAATTATATCTTCAAGGTCAGGTGAGAAGCGTAAAGGCGGTCGCACAAGTCTTCACAGCAACATGGACACCTCCAAATGGCGTTAAAAGTGTCATATACTATATTTACAAGATATAATTCACTAAAAATATAATTTCTGTCTTTATGCAGTGAAGTATTCGCGGAACCTGCATAGGCTGTAAATAACATCTTATAGAGTTAAAATTAAGGTTCAGTTTGTTACAGAGAGTGATCGGGAAGTATGATTTGCATGTGTTTTTTTCTCACAGTGACAGCAGCCATGAGCCGCTCTAGGAAGTGAAAGTGGCCGCACATCGTTTAAATTATCATATCGCATTTTATGATTATGATGATTATGCCAAGTCTATACAAAATTTAGCATTTTAGCCAACAGTAGACCTACACATAGGCCTAATATTATTATTGTTGTTTTACCATATGTTTGAGAAATAACAGTAATAATAACCTACTCATTAACCTTTGATTTACATCTACAGAATCGTGAGAAAATCATGATCTTGATTTTAAGCCCCAAAAATCGTGATTCTCATTTTAGCCAGAATCGTGCAGCTCTACTGTCCCTGTCCCATTACAGAAAAAATGAGTACGCTTGTTTCGAGATCTCGCGTTTAGTGTCATCTGTTCAATGTTGATTCATAGCTGATGGTGAAGCTGACCTCCACACAAATGTATTTATTTCCTTCTCTGGGTTTCAGGAAAAGAAAAAAGTCTCTACAGTTTGTTTGACAGACAAGATGGTGGACAGGAGCAAGGGCTTTTAACATTTAAATCGTCACTTCCTGAATAACTAGTGCCAAATATTCAATCAATCATTCATTCATTTCCTTTTCGGCTTAGTCCTTTTATTAAGCTGGGGTCACCATAGCGGAATGAACTGCACAATTATCCAGCAGATGCCCGGTGCCAAGTATAAAAAATGGAATTAGCTGTGGTTGGAGAAACCACTGTGGGCGATCCCAAAGTGAAGAACGGGGGGGGGGGTGCTGATCGTAAAGTGAAGAGCGGGGTGGGTGGGGTTGGGGTTGTGGCAAAGGGGCAGTGGCAGTGGCCACCCCCCTGTGCACGGCCCTGGTAATAAAGGCCATAATGGTACCTGGTTTCAGTACCCAACTCTACAGTGACCAGTTGTGGGACTTC